>NW_027111097.1:171072-177038 GCF_000696795.3 Halyomorpha halys | reverse complement strand
GCGGATGCTATGGCACTTAGTTCTGCGGTATATATATATTAGAGAGATGATACAGTTTTCTCTTATGGGTTGTGTTTGGTGTCACAAAGGCAGATCCTGTTGCGTTATCTGACTTCGAGCCATCTGTATATATAGCGGTATGTTCTGGTAGAGTTTGTAGCAGTTCTCGGAACTTTGCTTGATATTTTGACATTGTTGTATTTTGTTTCCCGAGCTCTTAAGGTTGTTAGCATAGCGCCTTACTCACTAAACCATTCCCTATTAATGAGCAATTACTAATTAAACATCCTTTCCATAACAAATTTAGCCTTAATTTTATCGAAACTGGTATTTTCCCAACTATTGAAGAAAGGTCAGCACATAGTTGTGCTGACTGTATGTTATTTATACATACATTTTTAGGAAGGGCGTTATAATTTGTGAAAGTTGGAAAGTGGCAGAAATATGTTTAGAATATTTATTATATTATACACATATCAGGGGAGTGGCATAGCCCTACCCTCTTTCAAAGCTTAAGTGAATCCAAAAAAAGGCCACGCCCACGGAGACTAGATTTACGTTGAGATTATTGAGATAATTCACCAGAGTAATCTAAACTGAGATAGAAAGCAGCATGTGATAGGATACTCTTTCCCTACTTCTCTGACACGTCTCTGGTTGATCATAAGACTCGTCCTTTTGGCTTCATTTTCTCTCCATGCTTACCCACTCCATTACACTCCTTTTCTCAAGTCAGTATATAGACAAGCTGTAAAGTATGTAGAAATTCTAAGAAAGTACTCGTACAATTAAAACGAATATTTTGTTAGAAGAAATATGATTTCAAAATGTTCTACAGCAAAACAAACACTTTGGTTACTAAATTTTTTCTGATTACAATAATTTTACCATCTTAATTAGGTATATGAATGGTATAAGGGTACAATATCATATGTCCCTAAAATACTAATGTATAGAAAACCTTGGCTGTAACAGGCATCATCAGGATACGGGGAAAAAATGAAATGGACGTTAGATAAATTCAAAAACCTAATTAGAGAGAATTTAAAAATGATTTCCCCATCACTTGGGTTTATGCATTTTCAGTTCTTCTGATTTTTTTTATCGTTTAAACGTAACTTTTCTTTTATAATCTTACTACTATTTTTCTTCAGTGCAAAAAAAACAATTTTTTATAATACATAATTAATAAATTTCATTTTATAGCTCTAAAACTATATTTGGCTGGGTAAGACGTTAATTTCATAGTAAGACGTTAATTTCATACTGATGATACTGTTTTAATGTAACCTTTCTCAACTGTGATTATATAAAATTGAACTCCCTTCAGGATGTGTTGAGATATCTTGGAATGATGTACTCTCTATATTTTGTGTACTAAGTTAACAAATAGTAAGCATCGTATTTTAACTTAGAATAATAGAATTTTGCGCAGTATCGAAGACTTTTGGAGGGATGCAAGTTACATTTTAAATCAATTTCATAAATTGAACACAGATTTGGAGAAGACTGATTTATAATATGGTTCAGATGGGCTAAAATTCAGTATGTGGGATGTTTTCTGGGCTGAATTCCCCATTGAGGTGGGTTAGATTTTCATTTCAAATTTCATCCTATACTCAAGTACCATAGAGATTTGCCCCACTACAGCCTTCCCCTTCCCCCCTCCCTCGATGTACCTTAGACAACCCTACACCAGTGTTGCGTTTATAACGATGTTTTGATATACTTTCAACTGGCTCGGTCACCAAACCTCCTCCACTGCAGTAAGTTATGTTCCCGAGCAATCAGGCCAGCATTTACGTTGGGCCTAATATATCTGAACCAAAGTAGGGCACAGCTCCATTCCTAATCACAAACAGGGCGTTAGTAATTTCCTCCTTTATTTAGTGGGGCAATCACTACGTATCACAAATTATTACTACATATCACAAACATTGTATTGTTTATAACAATAAAGATTATATATACATTATATCAAATTTATATACATCACCATATATTATTGAATATCGCTTATTGCTACACATACTTATTACTATTTCACATTTACACACCATCTCTAATAAGTTCTAGTATTCACTTGGCAAACTACGTTCTATTTGGAACATCATCTTTGCAAACTTCTGCGATTCGTCACTTGTTCTTCTAATAATTGAGGCCAGTCTTTCACTTCATCCACGGTCACACAATTACAGCCTCTCTAAATTTAGTCGGAAGATAGAAGATCTCTATGTAAATTAAAGTGATATTATAAGTACCTTTAGGGGTCATAATAAAAATCTTTACCACCGACAATTGTTTTGCGTTTTTTCAGCTCATAAATACTTCTACAACTCCTACAAATTGAGTAAGATTTGTCGGTGAATTGGGTTTGTGAGTAGTGCATTTTCCAAACAGCCATCATCATAATCCATTGGCACTACAACCCATCACTGGACCGCTAGCCAATTCAAGCAGCTTTCATTGATTCATTCCAATATGCCCGGGTGTCCTCCAGGTTTCTCGAATCTTCTACTGTACCATTATAAGTTGGGGCAGCCCCTTCCTCGTGTTCTATGTAGTTTCTCATCGAGGAGTTTCCTTGGAAACTAATAGGCAACTATCCTGGCCACATGACCCACAAATCGAAGTCTACCAAGCTTAATTATTTCAACAACATCTGGTTTTTTTAATAAAGAGTAAATTTCGTTATTTGTGTGCCTTCTCCATGATTATAATGGTTATAATCTCCATGGTTATAATTTCTCTTGAGGGGGCCATCAAAATTTTTTTTTCAAACATACATTGGTTTCACTCAAGTCAGTATTTAAGTAAGAATTATTGGCTTATAGGGCCTTATTTTTGTAATGTATGAAGATGCCTGACCGTTTTTCCATTGCTTACTCAACCTGTACACCTCCACCAATCACAGCCCTGAAGAAGACCTGTAAAGAGGGTTGAAACATTGGCTATTCATAAATAGTTACAACTTTTAATTAATTGTTAATCATAGCCAGAGCTCGGACTATATTCCTAATTCAGAAGCTCTTGTAAGTTTTAACTCAAACAAAACTAAGGAAAAATACGACATTAAAAGGAGTTCACATGGAGCGCTGCTGTTTTTAATGTGTGCTACCATTAGTTCCCATGTTATCGCTTTACGTTTGTCCTATTGATCTTAAAACTGATTAAACTTTTACTGCTCACTTCTTCATTAGTATATGAAAAATATTTTAGCCTTAAGCTTGAAATATTCTAATAATTTCTTTAAAACAATGTATTAGTTTTATTTTAATAATTTTGTGCTCTTGTTAATTTTTGTACCATTTTTTTTTTTTTTGTTAATTTCAAAGGTTACGAGTATACTTAAAAAATTCCGCAGTATCTTGCCTATGGTAAAACACACACAACAAAGGCATCTTGTAGTAATAATTGGCCAAAAGAGAGGACAAAAAAGGGCGAAAATTGGATACATTTCCTATTGACTTTGAAGAGAACTAGCTTTGATAGTGGATCCATTGGTTCAAATAATGATCAAAGCGGAAGCTATTAAGAGGAAGGAGATTCTCAATTAGTGTTGGCTATTAATTAGAATCCTGTCTAAAACAGTCTTCTCTAGCCCCTCTATCTCAAAGCATTATTGTCGGATTTACTAGTAAATAAAATCTACTTTAATGTTTATTCAAAATTATTTATTTATTTCAGGTAAATTATTACAATTTTTTTTTTAATAATTTTTTTATTGATATTTACAACTGTATACACATATATACAACAAGTAAATTTGTAGTAGGTGACATAGTAACATGATAAAAACATGTGGAGAATCTACCCACTAATAGAACTCCCAACCATGGTGAAAATATTGAGAATACAAATCAATTAATACCTGGATACCTGTATGGAAGATTCCAATACCATTAAAATATCAAAAAACGTTAATCCAATTTTGATGAAACTTTAAAGGATTGTGCGCGTTGTTAACTATGAGGTGATTATATATGTAATAAAAAATGTGCTGAAAAAGAATAACGTACATGAAATGCAATTTTCATAAAATAAAATAATGGGCAATTAAAAAAAGAATAAAAAATAAGGTAGCTATACTGATCCATGCACTTGGCAAACGTTTAAAACACAAAGATCTGGTAAAAATAATGCAACTGAATGTTTTGAGGAAGGTTCTGAACTTAGACATTTGGCAAAGCTGAAGAAGAGACAAGGAGATGGGAAAACACTGTAAGAGGGAACTAGTAAATGGGTTTATTCGTGCTTAGAATAGGATCAGCGCGCCCTGGTTGCTACCTCTATGGAATATACCACTTTTGGGACTGCACCTTCCGGCAGGGAATTGTTGATCGCTGCCTTGCGGTTATTGTCCATAAGCGCGAATATATAAAACATAGCGGTAACCATGTCTTCAAGTTTATTTTTTATTTTTATAAAATTTTGTCATATTAGAATTGTTGTATGTACCAGTAAAAAAACTATCGATTAATCCAGGACGAATGATTAATAAATTCCATATCCTTCCAAATGAGAATCCCTTTCATCCTTCATGATTGAGGCAGAAGGGTAATACGATAATGACTTATGGGTCTGGAATTAATTTAAGATTGACTCCATCATGCCATTTGAGTAAAAAACAAAAATTAAATTTTTCAGCGCGAGACCCTACGGAGTTACAAAATACAATATATAATAATAATACAATATATAATAATACAATAAATAAAGACCCTGCAAGGAGAGAAGCTTTTGGGTTCTCTTTGAGACCCTGCTTTGCATTGGATGGAAAAACTTGATTCATATCTCCCAAGGTTGAATGTAAATAAATTATCTAGGAGGGAATGTGTATTTATTTTATTGTTACTTTACTTTTATGTTTTTGCAATTATCTTGTATATAAATTATTATCTAGTTAATAATGAGCTTTATTCGATTATATTTTGTATATCGATTTATTTTTCATAGATATAATAATTGTAATTTAGTTTATCTTTTTATTATTAGTATCACTTTATTTATGTTTTTAATTATTTTGAGTACAATTGTCATCATTTCCATTTTTTTGCGCCTTGTTTTCTTATAAAATATACGAAGAGGAGACCAACCACCAACCCCCAATTTTATAAATTATACAACTGTTCATTAAATTCTACTATTCGTTGTTCAAATTGTATGACTGTAATTTACATATATTCTGTAATTCAGATTGTATTATTTATTTTAATATAGTATAGTAAATATATTGTGCTTCCTTATCTTTTTTAACTGTTCAGACTTTAAGCTTTCAACTCACTAATATAGTAAAAAAAAATATTACACGGTGATCACTTAAAACCTCTTTATATATAACTAGTGACCCCGGCAATGCTTCGCAATATTGGAGATATATATCTATATGCATATAGATTTAATGAACACAATCGATAGTTAATATAATTAATATTATTGTATTTAGTTACATTAAACATATGTGTATACTTTATTATAGTATTTGGTTACATAAATTGAAACAATATTTACAATGACATTCGTTTCTAGCATCTCAAAAAAGAAAAGTTATAAAACCACACACTCAGTTTTCTAACGGTTCTGTTAACGTAGGGATCGTAAAGAAGTTACGAACGATTATATTTATAATATTTCTTAATAGAATCTGTTATACTTTCTTCTTAGTCTTCGGAAAGAGTCGATTCGATTAGTGTATAATAACAGTGAAAAAAAGCATGCTTTCTGAGCTAAAAACCAAAGGCTCTCAATTTTGTTCATAGTTTTTTTCTAGTTAAGAATTCAAGAATTCTTAACTAGAAAAAAGCTTCCTAAGGCGAAGGTACCATCACTTAAATCAGTGAGTAATTCAAAAGTTAATTGAGTGTGTTTATTGGTGAAAAATTCGGCCTATGAATATTTTTTTTGGAGTACGGAAAATAAATGTCAACTTTTACTAAAAAATATTTTACCCTATTTGTTTTTAGGCA
>NW_027111097.1:170079-171022 GCF_000696795.3 Halyomorpha halys | reverse complement strand
TATATAATTTGTTTTCCCTCAATTTATCAAACCCACATCTTGCAGGACCAACAGAGTATAAAATTAAATAAGCCAAAAAACAAAGCATCAGGAGAAAAAAGAGGATAACTATAAAAACTGGCAGACAAGACTTTCATTTCAGGAATCACGGGAATCAGAGCAAATGCCAGAAAAGTCGTTAGTTGCATTAGTGCATTTTATACGCTGGCACGATATTGAGTGCCTCTGAAAAACGTAAATTAAATTTCAAGGGGAAAGTAGCAAACCGTTTAAAAGTATAATGGGACTCAGACAAAGAAATGGTTTATCCCTAACACTCATAAAGGTTAACATTAACTAAGTCATGATAACTCCTACAATAAAAATTAATCAAGTGCTATTATATATAAACTCAAAATGAAGCCCATTACGTCTAATGTTTAGCCTTCACGGAATAATTGATAATTGAGTCTTATGGAGGAGAGTGAACAAGAAGCGGTTTTTCCAACTAATGAACTTAAGGAAAATTCATGAAAAAATGAGATAGAAAATCTTGTTCTGCGAGACTGAAATGATGAATAGCTACAGAGAACACCAAAACCTATGAAGTATGAACAAAGCATAAGGAAATCAAGATTAGAAGTAAATTTAAATATGTTATCATTAAATATCATCTACTTTAATGCTGAAGAAGAATCAGAGATTTAATCAAGTTCAGTCAAATCCGATAAACTAAATTTCAAAACAAAAAAATACTTATAATTACAAAAATCTTTCCTTTAACCGATAAATTATAACTCCCTATCATATAAGCATTATATCTCACCAGTCAAACAAATATTCATGGTTCAAACAGAAACGGCCAACAACAACCCCTGTACAGAAAAGCTTTTAAAACGAAAGGAAGAACATTGAGAATAATTAACGGGCTGAAAATCACAACAGAAGAATACCACACATATAT
>NW_027111097.1:164336-165660 GCF_000696795.3 Halyomorpha halys | reverse complement strand
TAATTGAAATTTAAATTGTAAAAAAAAATAATAAGTAAATTTGATGAAAGTCTTAGAACGCTTGATAATCTTGGGAAGAAACAACCCCATGGTGGTACTTCAATCATTGAGAAATAAAAAACCTTCAGAAAATGGAAATAGAGTAAAAAAATAAATGATATTTGTATGGTATATAGCTCCCCTTGTCTCACCAAAGAAAAAAATAAAATCCAAATAGAAAAAAACGTTATTTAATTAAAACATTACTGAGGTTACTTAGCGTAGTGTCCATAGTGAAACGGGTACACGCTTGATTTTTTATCTAACGAATGAGTATTCTAGAGGATCACTTCTTGGAGTCTCAAGAAGATGGGAAATCCCGCCACCAGTAAGATCAATCCAAGAGGTCTCATGATATCAAAATAGTAAATAAAGGAAATTTTTTACCATTGTTATAAGCAAGTACTATTGGTGAGGATACTCCTGCCGAATCCTAAATGCTGCCAGGAGACTAAAATGTTTGAATTTCGTGGGCTGTTTTTGACTTTTCATTAAATATTTTATTCCATGCCGACATTGAGAGGCTTTGAGCGGGCCAACAGATCCCAATTTCGATTCGAGTGGAGATGGCAATAAGCACTCCACGATACTGCCCAATTAGCAGCCCGACTGTCAGCATGTCAGTTGGGATACGACCCTTGGACAGTTCAACTGACACCCTATACCTTCGATGACAGGATTATAGCACCACCAAAATTTAAATGCCACTGTCTATATGACTGCAAGGAGGTGGAATCATATGGTGAACAGAGGCACTAATAAGGTCAGATGTGTCGCCCTTCCACTATGTAATTTAGTAACTTAATTCGCCATTGCATTTGCCCCATCGGTGCTACAGATTCACCCGACCCTACCATCCTCTCCGAAGGTTGAAACGGCACCGGCTCAGAGACCTATTGTAAATAATTATAATGGAGTCCTGGCCATGATCAGATTTTATACTCAAGTCCGAATTATCTACCTCCATTGATCTTCCTCGGCCTCCTCTGACTTGCAATACCAGGGATGCGGTTGAGAGAGAAGCTTGTTCCCTCACTTTATCTTCCCTAAGTGGGGGTGGTTCAGAGTTCCCTAGGCTGAATGTACATAGAGTAAATGGGAGTAAATTTGTTCAATATATCTATTTACTAAGTTTAATTTAATTTTTCTATTTATGAAGTTATTGTTTGTTTTTTTAATTTTATTATGTTTTCTGTGGATATGGTGTGATATCACACTATAAAAAGTTCTCTCTCTCTCTCTCTCTCTCTCTCTCTCTCTCTCTCTCTCTCTCTCTCTCTCTCTC
>NW_027111097.1:159799-164111 GCF_000696795.3 Halyomorpha halys | reverse complement strand
TATATACATATTAAGGCAGACTTGGTTGTTGCTAACAGACGAGACATTACAGCAGACAGAATTGGATTGATCGGATTCGCCCACTCAGACGGCTGCTAATGGAAATCTCAATCCTTTGAAGTCAGTTCCTGAGTTTCAACTCTCGTTGATACATTTACTCACAAATAATAGCAATAAATGGAGAAGCGGCATGGCTCTGTGGTATGGTGCTGTGCTACTAACTCCAAGGACCTGTGTTCGAATCCGGCTGTGAAGTCAACCTTTTGGAGTCGGGAGCCCTCCGGGGTCCACTCAGCCTCAGAAATTGTGTACCATTAATTGGAGAAAAAATACAAAATGGTGAAATTTTCGGATATGCCACTTTGGATTAGGGCTGACAATATACCAGAAAAATTGATAAATAATTTTTATTCAACGCAACAGTTTAAAAATAAACATTCGTTCTCGTGAAAGTAAGAAATATTCCTTTTTTGTATTCATTAGAATCGTTTTCATAAGTTATGAAATCATATCTCATACAGAAAACTTTTTTTTTGTAACATTATTTAAAAGGTTTCAATTAATGAAGTCATACCTCTAGACATTTTTTTAAATATTTCCAATTTTAAAATTTATATTTAATATTACTTATAAGACAAGAAATTTCTTCTTCTTTCGCCTATTTTTTTTTCTAAAAAACAAAGAGACATTAAATCCAATTGAATGTCGTAATTTATTTCAAACTGGCAGTGTAAAACGGTACCGAAATATGGGAAGTAAATTTAGTTTATTTTATTTTTTTTTTTTTTTACTATCCATCTTTTTTTTATAATGAAATCATTTTTAAAATGCTTATATATAATATATAATTTTGGCAAATGCAGAAATGATTTTAGAATACAGGTAATTTTTTTTGTAAAATGATTTAATTTAAATTAATAAGGTTTCAAAAAATGAATGGAAGGGTGTGATAACCCCTAAAAAATAAATAATATGTATATATATTTAATATTGCTCATAGAACAAGAATATTAAGAAGAATAGAATAGAAATTTCCTCTCTCTTAGCCCAGGTTTCTAAATAAGAACTGATATCATCTTAGAGATATATCCACCTTGACCATCCTTTTGGAGGATAAGTGAATCATTTTTTATGACTTAAGAGATGTATCTGTATGTATGATGTATTTCATTATTATTGTTTTCTTAAACTATGCGGTATAACAGTACAAACAATGATATCTTTCTCAAATAATTATATTCAATCAACCTTCAATTTTTTTCATTCATATGAAAATTACAATTTTTTTTCTTCTTAGTCCCTTTATTCATTTTAACAATTACATATTTCCAGGCAAATATTATAATTTGTATCTATTTATTGCCCGAATTAATGGTCCATTGTTTACGGGGGTAGCATTTTAGGGCTTAAAAATAATTAAAACATTAATTAATTTTTATAGATCCACCGTTAAATCCCACCATCAAGCATATATGTACTCGTCAGATGTAAGCTTTGCATCAAGTTTAGGACAAGAAATTATAACCGTGAAATAAATGTAAATTTTTTTAAAATAAATTTATAAACAATTCAAATAAACCAAAAACAAAAAGATATAAAGCCAATTGATATTTGTAATTTATTTCAGACTGGTGTAACAACATAATTGGACAGTGGAAAACGGTACCGCAATAGTAAGAAATAATTTATTTTATTTTTAAAAATTTATATTCTATACTTGAGAAAAAATAAAAACATTTTTTTTTTTAAACACGTAGGACGGAGCAAAAGTTTTTATTTTGTTTATTTTTTTTTTTTTTACATGAACCAGATGTCTAAAACTTATCCATTTTACAATGAAATAATTTAAAAAATATTTAAATATTCTATTCAATTCGGCTAAATGTAGGAATGATTTTAGAATAAATTTTAAAAGAATATATTCTAGAACAATTTTCTATAAAATAAAAGAATATTTTCGTAATGCAAATTATTCTTTCGCTATTTTGTGTTTTCTGAATTTAAATTAAACATTTAATACTGGAAGAATTTTTCTTCTACCAATTCAGTTGATTTTTAAAAATAGTGTAAATTCATCTATCGTTAGAATTTGTATTATAAATAAAAATTTAATATGTAATTTTTTGATATGGAAACCATTAGGCCGAAAATATACTTTATTCATATTGTTTCCAATCAAATAATAACTTTAGTACTAATAGAAAAAATTCTCCAACTATGGTGAAAATTATTATTAACAATATTTCAAATTTGATCAAATAATTTTTTTGTTTCGAAATATGACACCCAAAGTTGGTTAGGCAGTATAGGACTCCCATGGGAGTCTTGGCCGAATAAAAAAAAACAAACATACTTATTCATGTTCAAAGTTACATGATTAATCAACGAAACTAAAATGTTGATAATAATGTTAAAGAATACAGGGAGGCTGTATAGAGAAGATAGGACTGCTCTAGGAACAGATCACGTAGGAATAGATTCACCATCTGCATGGAATTGGGTGTGTGCTGGGCCATGAGTTTGCAATGAGGCCTAGAGTGCTTTTGGTCCTTCACTATATGCCTTACAATAACTTCATACATAGCAAATTATACATTTCGTTACTAAATTCTAAATTGTGTGGAAAAATATCAAGGTTTTCCAAACTTCTTATAAGTTACCCTAAAAATTTCCTGATTCTCTAATCGACATACGTCATAAAAAAAAAATAATAACAATAATAATTACATCAAATCATTCATTTCGAAAAAATTTGAATTTTCACTCAAATCGAAGAGATTTAACGTTACCAACGTTTCGGACATCTTTAGTACCTCTTATAAATAAGGCTTGGGCATAATAGCACTCAAAAATTTTAGAAAGTGCGCGTGAAGAATTTAAAATTTAAGATTATCCTACTGCTCGGGAGTCTTTCTTGATGTAGAAGAGGCTTTTGATCGAGTCTGGCACCCAGGACTGCTATACAAGATCCGTAAATTCCTACCCCCTACATATTATCTCATTATCCGTTCTTGTCTCTCATACAGGTTATTGGAAGTAAATCACAACAGCGCTTATTCATTCCTGTTTCCTCATTTTGCTGTTGTACCTCAGGGTAGTATCCTTGGTCCTATCCTTTATACAGTTTTTACAGCTGACACCCCAACCCATTCCATCATCATTCCAACATCCTTCCATTGTATCCCAATCCCTTCAATCCCACATCACCACCCTTGAAGAATGGTGGTAAAACTGGAGGATTAAAATAAATCTCACCAAATCACATTTATCCTTCGTCGTGAACCTTCGTCTTGCCCCACAGTATCCTTTAATAATACCCCACTTATTCCTGTCGAACAGATCCTTTACTTAGGACTAAATCTGGACAAATGACTGATATGGAATCTTCATACAAGACTGAAAAGACAGGAAACTGCTCGTCGATTCCGACTATTACAACATTTACTAGACAAACGGTCCAAACTTGCAATCCATTACAAAAGACTGATCTACATGGCTATTATAAGGCCTATCTGGACATACGGAATTGAGCTATGGGGCTCCACTAAACCATCTAATTCCTCTCGCAATCCTTACAGTCCAAAATCCTTCGTAAAATCCTCAATGCTCCTTACTTTGTCACAAATCAAATCATCCATCAGGACCTCAGTGTCTCCTATGTTACCGATTTGGCCAGAACCAGATACCAATCCTTCCATAATAAACTTCCCAACCACCCAAACCAACTCGTTTCTAACCTGGCTTCTCCTTCACTACCTAATAATCCTCCTAGGCGTCTGAAAAGAAGATGGCCTCGAGATCTCCTTTAGAAATGTTTTTGGAGTTCTATCAATGGGTAGATTCTCCACATGTTTGTATCATGTCATAATATCACTTACATCAAATTTACATGATGTGTATATATGTATACAGTTGTAAATAACTATAAAAAATTATAAAAAAAAGATTATCCTAGATACGGGAATGTGAGAAACGTTGAGTATGCGAAATAAATTAATAATAATGCTTAAATTGAAAGGATCTACTTTATTATTACTGATAGATTTATTATAGTAGAAGCCATATTCAATCTTAGAAAAGTTTGAAAATTCCATAAAGAAGTTAACTGCTGCATAATGATGTTTTGTATATTTTCACATTATATTTCTAACCGTCCAAAATTTACTCATTGTTAAATAATCAAAAATCATCTTTGTATGGAGAATAAATAATTATTAAAGGACTTCAAAGATAAACGTTACAAACTACCTTTATAGTACATTAAGCTAGCTTTAACCCTAGCAGCACCAAGGTAGTATTCATTACGGCCTAC
>NW_027111097.1:140434-159024 GCF_000696795.3 Halyomorpha halys | reverse complement strand
AAAAATCGGAAGTGAGGGCTCGGCGAGCCCCCCCCTTGGTGCTGCTAGGGTTAATTGGAGAGCTGGCGGACATTTTTACGTGTTATAATAAGTACCTAAGGTTTTGTTATCCTAAAATGACAGTAACTACTATTTTTCTTTATGTGCTGTTGATTTTTGAAAAAAATGAATCTCGGTAACAACTGAACATATACAGATCAAGTAGGGCTCAAAGTTTAGAAAAATTACTTCTCTTTAAATGAGGTTCTATTAAGTTTTTTTTTATTTTTTATTATTTGTTTTTTTAAGTGTTATTGGTAGTTTTAAAGATATGGAGCTCTTAATGAATAATCAATTTTATTTAACTTATTGAAACAGCCACTATATTTTATTCCCCTAACTATGGTTGACAGAATTATCAATTTTAACTAGTAATTATGTATAGTTCGCTTTAAAGTAATCAAAACAGTGGAATATCTGTTGTTTTTTTTCTCCCGGACTCTTTCTTGACTTTCTTGAATTACAAAACAAAACAAATTAATAAAATATAAATAGTAATGAAATTATATTATTTATGAGACTATATAATAGTACTAGAGCTGGGAAGAAAAAAAGGGAGTTATTTCATCCCACGTTTTGGTTACTTTAATGAAAACTATGTATGATTAGTAGTAAAAATTGACGAGTCTGCCAAGTATAGGTAGGGGGAATAAAAATGGCTGTTTCCAAACTATAAAAATAATTATTTTTTTATTCGTAACTCTATTTCTTAAAAACTATCAATAACATTAGAAACCTATGGGATTATCATTTAAAGTAGAGTAATTTTTTTAAAAATATGAACCCTAATATAGCTATTTACGTTCACTGGTTCTCGAGATATAGCTTTTTAAAAAGCAACATTTCTTAAAACTGTACTGAAATATTAGTAGATAGTTAATTTATTTTGAGATCTATATCTCAGGAACCATGTGATGCATAAATGTCTATTAGCGCTCGAATTAAAGCTGGTGTAATGTGCTATAAAGTAGTTTATGCCCTTTATCTTCGTAGGAATAGTAATTTTTATGATATTTACTAAGATAAATTGATTTACAGTTATTCGGACAGTTCATAAAAACCTTTATTTCAGAAACAATAAGACGTATTGATGTCTGTTAGCACTCGAATTAAAGCTAGTTAAATTTACAATAAAATAGTTCATAACGTTTATCTTTGTAGGAGTCGTAGTTCTTATGATATTCGAAAAAATAAATTTACAAAATGTTAATTTCTAGTTCATTTGAAATGTTTGATTTTTGAATAAATATATCTCATGACCCATAAAGCGCACATATGTCTGCCAGCACTCTAAATAAAGGAAATTTTAATTACTAAAATGTTGTTTATGACACTTAACTTCGTAGAGATAGTAGTTTTAATGATATTCGCTTATGAATATAAATTTGGCAAATGACAATTTGTCTGAACAACCATAAATCAATTTATTTTAGCAAATATCACGAAAATTACTATTTCTACGAAGATAAAGGTCATAGACTACTTTATGGTCTATTAAACTAGCTTAAATTTAAGTACTAATAAACATCTGTGCGTAGAATGGTTTTAGATATATAGATTTTTCAATTAAATATAAATTAAGTAACTACTGATCATTCAGTGCATTCTGTACAACATTTTTATGAAATACTGCTTTTTAAGCAGCTATATCTCAAGAACTAGTAAACGTAAATAGCTCTCTTAGGGCTCATATTTTAGCAAATTTACTCTACTTTAAAATGATGTTGTCTCAAATTTTCTGTTGTTGTTGGTAGCTAAAAGATATAAAGCTCTGAATGAAAAATTAATTATTTTTAACGGTTTGAAACAGCTGTCATTTTTTATTCCCCCAACATATACTTGGCAGATTCATCAATTTTAACTAGTAATTATAATTAGTTTTCATTAAAGTAATCAAAAATTGGGGTGAAATACCTTGGCTTTTTTCTTGGACTATAAGCAAAACTGACATAATCCGTGCAATTTTGAAATCTTAATTTTTTTTTGGTTTATTACCTGCACCCTGTTGGTTTTTGATACCATTATAACCCTCATTTCCAATACTTTGGTAAATAGAAGGACTTGGCCAACCCAAAAAATCTCTTTCCTGTTGAAATGATATGCAATTCTGGCCTATACCACATTGCTTATCACTTAGGCAGCCCTAATTGCTCGATGACACTCCTTGCCCATTATTTTTTTTTTACCAATCTTGGTTTTCATCCCTTTAATATTTTTTTGAAGTCATAATACTCAATTAAGATCTAATTCACTATAAATTCTTCAAATTACTTCACTTTACAAATCATTACCAATATTTGCAACTAGCGCATAAGGTGGTGCAATAATCCATTCTGTTATATGCGTGTTTTCATTTGCTCTGAAGACTAATTTTAAATCATCGATTAGTTGTTGAAGAGGATTTTTATATACTTCAAATTCTTTGTCGTAAATTTGAGAAATATTAAAAATCTTTGCCTAAGATAGAAAATTTTAACGAATTTAATTTAACTAGACAGCTAATATAATATCCTTGGAGGCATTCCAAACGAAGCACATCATTTCAGCCAATAAATTCGCGATTGAATGAAATTAGAATTCATGAACCCCTACTTTGGATCGATTCCTAATTATTATATCGACGACATTGATAATCCCAGGTATAGATCATGGGTAATGTCCGTATTTTTATGCAATCATACATTTTTTTTCATTTTTAAAATACATTCGAATATTTTTAGGAATCAGCTTCGGTGAAGTTAACGAAATATTATTCAGCCTGTAATTTGCAGAAAATTTTTTATAATATGTTTTATTTGTAAGTTTTAAATTATTGTTAATATGATACCCCTTTTTAAATAAAAATACTATTTTTCTTTTGTTACTGAATTTATTTTATTTTTTTTTAATATATTTTATATATTACATATAATTCCTCCTTTAATTATTTATAACTTGAATAATAAATAATTTAAAATAACTATATATTCTAACTATATAATAAAGAACATACATAATATGGTGACGTAATCTGTGTATTGTCTATTTTCTCTTTTCTTCAAGCCCCCTTCTTTCCCTTCTCTCTATCTTCTCGACTTCTCCTCTCGTGGATCTCCCACTCTTGTTTCTCGTTGATGCTGTTCTCCCTTTGTGATTACATTCTCTCCTTTATTTCAAGCACGAGATTCTCTTCTTCCTTCTCTCAATTATTTCAACTTAATTGTTCTGATATACGCATCAATTCCAGCTTCTCCAGCTGGAACATTTTTTTTCTTACTTATAACCAAAATGCATTATATTATTTCCTCAAATTTCTATTAATTTAATTACAAAAAAAATAATTACAACCTATTCTAATTCTCAACAGCAACCATATTGAATATCTGGAGATTTTTTTTTTTACGCCATATTTGACATGTTTTTTTTATTCTATATATGATATTATATTTATATGATAAATTCTGAAGGGTTTTACCGCAAAGAAATCCGAAATCTGATCATGACGTATAAAAGATGGAGACCAGGCTGAGAGATAGGCTAAACCCGCCTAACAATCCAGCAAGGCACGGTTTGAGGGGCCTTCTGTTCATGTTCAACTGCACAGGTGTGAGATTTGGAGTAAAAAATATTTTAGATTTGACCACATCCAGTAATTCCTTATTTATCAGCATTTAAGCAAACTGTTTTTTTTTTTAAATGATACATGAGTACACACCGTCGATGAATCTACAATGGGAAAAGTATTTTAAAATATTTTTATGAATCATCCTATGCATATTAATAGAAAGTGTATTGATAATTTTCATATCTAAAACTTGAAATTAATGTTTTGGAATAAATTGGATTATGTATAGATGTAGAATTTTAATTTGTTCAAAAAGTCTTCATTTATATGAATTAAATTTTTTATAGAATAATTCGTAACCGAAGATTGCCTAAGTGATCAGAACAAAACATATAAATCTAGGAATATTGAGATAAAAAATATTAGTGGAATCACTGACAAAAACTAAAAAAATAACAACGTATACATACATATATTTTTTTTTCTAAGTTTTATGGGTGCGTTGGGTTCATATCTGGGGATGATAGAAAAACGGGCCTTTTTTTTAATTTTTGGTAATTTCAAATATAGCTCTATTTAAATATCTTAAGTCTTCCTGTTTCCGTTTTAAGTAAATTTTTTAAAAGTGATATAGGGCCACCGCTAAATCGGGTAACATTATTAGTTCTTACTTTTTTCAGGAAGGTTATGAAAAGAAGGTGGGATTTAGCGCAATTTGACGCCTGCGCTTCTCCGCACACAGTGGGCGCACACTATTAAACCTTAAAACACCTCAGGGTAAAGCAAGAGTTCAGCACTTGAATATATCTTTTATATTTATGATTTTTACTTGCTAATAACTATTTTTCCACAGAAGGTTACGAAAAAAAGAGGGTTTTAGCTGGTCGGGTGGGCAGGAAAAAAAATGTTTTGCGTCATGATCTCTTGTGAGATTGTGACATATCGTACATCGACTAAAATACTCGCTATAATTGTTTGTTTCAAGTTTGTTCAAGTCAGATACGTAAGGCTACCACGGAGAGCGGGAGTGGCAGGTTTTAACGAACTATTGTATACTTGAGGAATCATTGAATAAGTAGGCTTAAAGATATGAAAGGCATTACAGACTAAGAAAATTCGAGTAAGAAAATGTTATTAACTTTTATTAATCTCAACTTAATCGCTATTACCCCAGAATTCCCTAATTTAATATTTCTTAAAGAACTGATCAAAAATGGAAACAATTTCAAACATTATTTGATAAATTTTTATTTTGACTTTTTTCCATATGAAAACACAAAGAAAAATAAAATTAAAAATAAACACAAAGGCGAACCTCGGTAAAAATAAAACTAGAATAAAACGAGGAAAATGGGGCAATAGCTTTATTTAAACAAAAGAGAATAAAGAAAAAAAATATAGTGGAATGATTTTTCCACGCTTGGTCCTTTCATAGGAATCTTTTAAGTCAACAAAACGAATCTTCTGGAAATTGTTTTTAGTAAAAATTCTCTGGAAATATTTATTAGAGATAGTGAAAAGTTTTACCCTTTTTTGTAGTTTTTATCAATCAAACCATAAAAGTGAGGAGGATAATTTTATTTCTGAATGTTAAACTGAATTAAGGCCAAGAACGTTGTGTTTACCTGAGTCATGTCCTAACCTGGCCTCTCGATTCCTTTGCAGGCTATCTCACGAAAATTTTCAGTATTTAAAAGAAGGGGGCTTAGCGCACCGAGAGAATGTAGTTCAAGGCTACCAATGCTATATTCCCAGAGCCCAAGGGAAGAAAAAAAGCAGTTTATTACTTTAATGTAATATTTATTACTTTAATGTAGTATTTATTACTTTAATGTAATATTTATTACTTTTTTGTAGTATTTATTACTTTAATGATTAATTCAGCCTCCACTGGCTCATTTCCAGTGATGTGGCGAGAGGGATGCACTGGGATCTTTTGAGCTCTGCTCTAACCCTCACACGTGGGGGATAGAGTGGGCTCAGGGGTCCTCAGGTATATTGAGTAAATATTGTATATTAGAGTGTAAATGTGAATAGAGATTCTTTTATTTTTATCATTATTTTATTTGATTATTTTTTCTTGTACATAGTTTGATTATGTTAATTTTCTTTATCCTTCTGTTTGTATATATTTTATTTATTTTAATATACTTTTTTTTATTTATCTTTCATTCTTATTTTATTTTAGTAAGAATGTGATCATTCATCACTATTGCCTATTGCCCACAACCGTGTGGCAGATTATAATATATATCAATAAATAAAGTTTGAAAAAAAGTAAAAAGAAAGAATATAAATTGTAAATAATATACAAAAAATTCATTTTTGAATTTTTATAACTAAAGAAAAAAATATAGATTATTTCCTTTCAGAAATTAGTTGGATTTTTACCAATAATACACCAAATAGTTAATATCATTAAGAAGTAAATACTGAAGTATTTATGATATATGTTTATTTAATGTTAATTTAATTCCAACAAAAAAAAACCTAAAATTTTCGCTAATTTTTCATATATATTTTAATATACTTTTTTTTATTTATCTTTCATTCTTATTTTATTTTAGTAAGAATGTGATCATTCATCACTATTGCCTATTGCCCACAACCGTGTGGCAGATTATAATATATATCAATAAATAAAGTTTGAAAAAAAGTAAAAAGAAAGAATATAAATTGTAAATAATATACAAAAAATTCATTTTTGAATTTTTATAACTAAAGAAAAAAATATAGATTATTTTCTTTTAGAAATTAGTTGGATTTTTACCTATAATCCACCAAGGAAACAGTTAATATCATTAAGAAGTAAATACTGAAGTATTTAGGATATATGTTTATTTAATGTTAATTTAATTCCAACAAAATAAAAACCTAAAATTTTCGCTAATTTTTCATTCAGAGCCATATCTTTAACTACCTACAACATATATAAAGTTCATTGCACACTATTTAAAATAGAGTGATTTCTCTAAATCATAAGATCTAATAGACATCTGTACGTCTAATAATTATAAAATACTATATAATACATTATCTTAGGTATGTCTTACAATTCCTGAGAAATAGTTCTTCATAAACCGTAGGTTTTTCAAAATATCAAGAAATCAACATTTTGTGAGTTAATTTTGGTAAATATCATGGCAACTATAAACGTTATTGACTACTTAACACACATTATGTACATTAAGCTAGCTTTAAATTTAGTGTTAACAGACATCTATCTGTACAGCTATTGGTTACTCAAGTATAGTTTTTTATAAATCATCAAAATATCAAAAGAATTAACATTCTGTAAATTAATTTTGACAGATTTTTTGAAACTAATACTCTTACGAAGACAAACGTCATAAACTACCCTCATAGTACATTAAATATGGTAAAACTTCTTCAAAATATATGTACACCATACACACCACTTCAAACAAGTGAAGATCTACCTTGCTTTAGCAGACTGCTCATTTCTCAAATTGAAAATTAACCATCTTTAATTTCATTTATGTGCACTTATGAACAGAATGAGTGAGTAAAGTTAGGCCTAACCAGAGACAGGCAAGAAAGGGGGAAGAAATGAAGCAGATGTATTAATGAATCAAGAAAAATAATGTTTAAACGACTAATCAGAAATTCTTTATTACAATAGAAAATTCGCTCACATTTATAACAAGAAATTTTACTTTTTTTCACCTTTAGTTTAAATTTCATTTTGTGAATTTAGTTTTATTATTATGTTAAATATCTGTTAAAAATGAAATGTAAAGTTAATCCTGAGCCTTTATTAAAATCTGTCTATACAGCCTTCTAACTCATAATTTAAAGTCCAACAAAGTCCGTTTATTATATAGCCAACCCACAATAATTTTTTGTTTATGGGAGATATTAAAATAATCATAACTTATTTATGATTTGGCTAAAGATCAACGGCTTTCTTCATGCGAAAAAAAGTAAAAGTGCAGGTTTTAAATGGCATTGCCAATGCCGGCCTTAAAATCTGATGCAGTCAAAGGATTACATCACGGAAATTTAGGCGGAGAAAAGAAATGTGAAGGACATGATTTAATTTAAAATTAAATGTTTATTCTATTAAATATTTTTTAAAATTATATTAGCAAAATAGAAATCAAATTTCGAAAAAAAAAAATTATAATAGCTTTTAATGGACAAGGAGGCTAGAGCACCCAATTTCTTTCTGAACAAGGTAAGTTTTAATTATCTTGAGCTGGTTAATTATGAGAAGGATCGCTCACCATTATTAATTTGTTTTCAATATTCTTATTTCTACTCAAAAAACAGAGTAGAGGTCTGTATAGCCCTGGTTCTAGAATGGATGATTTTTTTTTTAACTTTTATTGGAATAATACAATCTGCTATACTCTAGACTCAATCACACTACATATAAAGATGAAATCTCTCTAATATATAAAAATGTTTTTAGAGATCACTGTGTAATATTTCATTTCAAATCTAGGTTAGAATAATATAATTGGGTATTATAAAACTGAATTTGACAGATGAAGAACGCATTTTGCGCGAGGAAATAAGTAAAGTACATATTAAAATGCTAGGATAATAACTTGAAATTAATTTCCCTGCTTATACTATTTTGAAAAAATAATATAATCTGAACTATATAATACATCTAAATTACAGTTATACAATTTAATCGGTGATTAGTACAATTAAATTAACAGTTATGCAATTTGTTCAATGGTGGTTAGTCCACCGTTAGTAAAAACTAAGAATAAATAGCTATGAATTAAAATTGAAGATAATGATGATAAAATAAGTAATATATACATATTAATAAAGGAAACTTATAAAACTAATATAATAAACATAGTAATATTGCTATGTATTTTAAACATTCGTTGTCATTATATGCTGGATGATAAAGATTAGGGCAAAAAAGTGAACTACTTTAATACTTAATTCTAATAATAAAATGCACTCTATTAATCACTACTAATAAACTACGTCAAAAAGACTTGAATTAGGCACTGGGCGCAAGAAAAAAAACGCAGAGAAGACTTTATAGTTTGTTTATAATTAATTCATCCTTATTACTCACAAACGTTTAATATTTATAGTGTTGTAAATAGTTAGAGGTGTCTTTTACACGAGTCTCTCTCGAAATCTGGTATTGAAAAAAAAATATGAATGAGGTTAGGTTGACTATCAGCGATTCCACAAGCACTAACACATTGCCTCACTATTGGGATTTCACTTATATGACAGATATAAATATATGTGTGAAGGAAAAGGACATTAATATTCTTAATTGAGAATTAAGAGGATATACACGATGATTTTTTGTTAAAGTACATGCCAAAGCTTTCTAGTACAAAGATATATGTAAAATATAAAAATGGAGATTGTAATAGAGGCATTGCGACAGTCGCTCTCTGGTGAAGAGCGAAAAAAAAATTCTAGATAATATTGTGCAGAGTGGTGGAAGTGAGGGGAGGACATGGCGCCTTGTTATGTCTCATCTCAAACCTTTTTGCTATTCACTTTCATCTCGTTGCTATTGCCACTGCCTCTTCAATCTCCGAGCCAAAGCAATATAAAAACCCACCTCTTTTCAAAAAATGGGGAAAGGAGAGGCGGCCACCCATGACCACGGAGCACGGACACCATCAACTTCTTCACCATTCTCTACCTCACTCATTCTCAGTTTATTTATTTTTTTTTCTCTTTCGAAAGTCAAGTTGTCTATCGAAGGATGGATCGAACTTGAACGCTCCACAATAGACCTTTTTCTGCCACTCAACGTTTTAGAAAATGACTCTTCCTTAGGCCATCTTTTTGGTCTTCTTAACGCTTTTTTTTTTTTTTTAATAATTCCAATGATAGTGCTAAACCTTAGTAACAAAAACAATACACTGACCTATATTTAAATAACACAATCTCAAAATATCAAAATCAACATCGATTAATTGAAAATAAAAAAATAACATGTTGGTATTAAATATAATAACAGTAATTAGTCCGATAACACTAATCGCCTCTACCTCTTACCCTAATAAATAACAAACGTAGCTATTCTTTTTTTTTTTTAATTTCCTAAGGACGTATAAGATGGGCTCTATCGTAAACAGATATATAATTACAAGAATACATTTTAATTAAGCCTCACACTTCTACAGCATCAGGGATAAATATAATATACGCAATTAACTGAATGCCTACTATAACCGATGTCTTAATCTTGGAATCAGGGTCATAATATGGTACTCATTTCAGGATCAGGTTTCAAAATAATTAATAATTTAATGATTTCTGATTATTTTTATTTTTTTTTTATTATAGTCCATTGCCCCATGAGAAGCAAAACGTCAGTTATTTCACCTCGATTTTTTATTACTTTAATGAAAACTGTGTATAGCTATTTATCAAAAGTGACAGGTCTGCTAATTTATATTAAGAAGGAATAAAAAATTACGTATTTTTTTTTTAATTCAGAGCTCCATGTCTTTAAAACTACTTACAACAATAAAAACCTAACAGAACACCATTTAAATTAGAGTAAATTTGTTAAAGTATGAGTTTTTAGAGAGCCATTTACGTTCAAGAGTTACTGAGATATCCTTTTTTAACAAGAAACATTCACTTAAAAATATAATGAAAAATAAGTAGTAAGTGTATTTGATGGGTAAATCTTTAGACGGTTAGCACTTAAATTAAAACTAGTTGAATGTACAATAAATTAGTTTAGAATGTTTATCTTCGTAGGGTTATTAGTTTTTTATGGTAGTTGGATATTAATATGAATTTTGCCCGAACAAAATACTAGACTCACTAGAATAAAATACTAGACTCACTTTATTTCAGCAGGTATAAAAAGTACTACTCCTACGAAGCTAAACGTCATAAACTACTTTATAGTACATTAAACTAGCTTTAATTTGAGCGCTGGCTCACATCTTTAGTTTTAATGATTCCTGAGATATATTTTTTCATAAATCAAAAATATTATTCGAACAACTAGAGTTCAACATTTTGTTAAAATTTTGCGGCTAATATCATTAAACTACTATTCCTACGAAGATAAACGTCGAAAACTACTTTATAGTTCATTAGACTATCTTTAATTTTAACGATAGCAGATATCTGCAAGTTTAATGGTTCCTGAGATATAGATTTTCCTAAATAATTTGATTAACTACGTTTTAATTCGTTTTAAAAACTATATCTCGAGAACTGTTGATCTTCAATAGCTCGTTTAGGGCTCATATTTTAAAGAATTACTCTTATTTTAATTATGCCCTATTAGGTTTTCTAGTGTTAAAGGTAGTTTTAAAGATACGGAGCTTCCAATGAAAGATTATTTTTTTTTTTACGTTTTGAAACAGTCACCATTTTTTATGAAAATTACGTATTTGTATTTATGTTTTTTTATTCATACTTTAGCTTTAGTTTGTATATTATAGCAATGGTGAGGAATCCGATAAACGTAGGCAGCATTACTTAGTAAATAATGGGTTACTAGTTTATTATTTAACCCTTATCGGTCGTAGGTCATCTCTCACGTGACAGCAGTATTTTATCGTTGCGAGGGTAGGTCACGTGGGTGGTGACAAGGCGAAAGAGGTCGAAACTCTCTTTTGATTCAATTTTAAGTTGATAGGCAAATCTGTTTTTGGAGTCCGTGGTGTTTTTTTTTGGGAGTCCCGAGGCGGATAATTTTTAATTTTTTGGACGAACAATACATTTTTTGAGGTTTAAAACTTTCAATTTGAATTCACTTGCCAGACTTCTTAAAAAAAAAAAAACCCAGAATAAAAACAATGTTTCCTCACGTACCCTCATTTCGTTGTTAATTGGTACATTTGGTAATGTCAATGTTGGGAAACAATGTAAAACTAGGTGAACTAAAAAGTTAATTCTGTCATGACTTATCACAACTATCGCATAGTTACACAATGATAGTGGCTAAAACTTTTGCCACAATGACAGAAACTGTACAATAGTTCACTGTCAAGGCGTATCCATGTTATATTTAACGTGACAATTGCTTTCGTGACATAATTCGTAGTATCAATTATCACGTTCAAGGGTAATATAAAAGTACAATTACATCTGTAACAACCACACAGTTACGGTTACAATTCTCCAAGATCAGATAAATTGGTGGGTATAGGTTGGGTAAAACGGGTATTTTCAAAGAGCTAAGCGGGAATATTTTTGTTAGCAGCATTGCTTATCAGTTAAGTATCCGTAAAAGAGCCATTGACATCTTCAGTTATATATTACTTCTTTTTCTAAATAAATAAATAATGAAATAAATAATTTTTAACAAAAATCTTATTCTCACAATACTAAAATTTTTTTTTTAGATTTGCTAGAACCAGCTAAAACCTAAAAGGGATCACATATAACAATAAATACTGATAAGGGTTAATAATTAGCCATTGTGCTCCGGTTTCGTCACTGCATAATTGATATCGAGGGAACTGTGGAAAGAGGAGTAACTAAAAGGATGTGTCAACTTTTATTTGTATCAAAATCATGCTGTTTAAAGAACTACTTATCCAATTAGATAAGGAAAGATGTTTATTGTGAAATTTGCCATTAAATAGAGAATGTTCAAGATGTTGATTGGTGGCTAACGGGTTGGATAGCTAAAGATCAGTGGAAAATGGTAGCAACATAAAGAAAGCAATCGAATTTAAATACAGACGTCATGGCCTCTTATCAATCTAGAGAATATAAGTACGGAATTTAGTATTAATCCTATTGAACTATTTTTTACATGTTCTGACTTATACTACTTTAACCGCCCTCGTCAGGAATGATTTAAAGGTAAAAAGAAAACAAAGAGACATGAGAAATAATAACTAGACGAGAGAGACAGAGAGTACACAATAGATTGCAGACAGTGACAGACTATTTAGAAGAGACAGAAGGTAGACAGAGACAGTTCCGGGTCGCGGCCTTGAGCTGCCGACGGCCGACGGTATATTTTGGTGAGCTCTGAGCCAATCAATAACTGAGTCTGGCCCCCCACCACCGCCCAGCTGATCCACGTCCCCGCCCCCGGGCCCGGGGCTGTCTGTTGTCAGGGGCACCGTTCAGCTCTTCTTCCTCGTCTCTTCTTTTTTTTAATAGCTCCATTTATGATTTAGTTATGTCTAGAGACCGATTTTTTGTGTAACTGCTTCTTCTGTTCCTAGCTCCGAGTTCCACCAGGCCTCGACTAATAAAAAAAACTCAAATAGCCATAAAAATATTTTATATGAACCAACGTTTCGCCCGACATCGTGGGTCTTCACCGGGTCTAAAATAGATAAAATCATTTACATGAACAAGTAAGCAAATAAATAACATAAATTAAATTTAACTAAGGTATGGCTAATTATGATAATTTCCATAAAAATGAACAATGTAAATTAAAGAAAAGAAAATAAGATGTTAATTGACACGTAAAATTAAATAAGAATAACAAAAGGTTATAGATAATTAATGAACATGGAAATACCAACAGATAAAAAAAGAAATCTAAAAATGCAGTGCTCACTAAAAGAGTAAAATGAAATGATTGGAGAAGTTTGTCGGGGGGTGCGGTCAGCAAAGAACAACATAAATAAACAAAACCATATTTATTTATTTTATGCCGACGTTTCGACCTGAGTTTCAGGTCTTCATCAGGGATTATGGCGTAGAATGAAATATTGGCTCACATTTAATAGTTTTATGACTTAATGAGTTTTTTATTTGACTGCACCCGAACCATATTTCTTTCATTATCACACACGGTCAATTATCGATATTCCAATACGAACATCAAATTTCACGTTTTTGGGCACCTCTAAAAAATGGCACGTATAGAGGTTTTTCAAAATTAAACGTTTTTCTCATACTACATTTCATTTAATGCTTGTACTTAATTCCCATATTATGTATGCCAATATTTATTTGTTATTTTTTCCCTTATTTAATTTATACTTCAGAATTACCTATAATTGAGGTAAGGCAATGCATTTATTAACATAAGAAGAGTCGGATTCAACTTAACAAAAAAGGAACAATAAACTCAAGTGAAGAAAAGTGGGTTTGGATAACTAAAAAAATCTCTGTATAATAAGCTTGTTATTGTTTCAAGTTGAATTCTCATTCCGTATTCAATCCATCATTCTTCTGTCTCACATTTTCAATAGTAATTTTAAACTTAGGCAAAAAAACCGAAAGCCAATATACCAATACATTTTCCATCAAACTTTCTAAAATTTTTCTTCACTGATTTATTACTTGTTATTTTTATGTAAAAATTATATTCATATGTAAATACACAATTGAAAAACTAAGCGAAAGAACATCATTTGAGAAATATCAGTAGGAATTAAAAAGTGAATTTCGATTGAAAGAATATTTTGAAATACTTTCTACATTGTGCCTTGCATATTTTTACAAAACTTAACATTGAGGTAGTTTTTATAAGTTGAAAATTGAATTCCAGTCTTCGTAATAGGAATACTAAATCATTTATTTAATACTATTGATTTCCTCAAAGCCCTTGAATAATTAGTTTTTTATGTATGCATGCATACATTTGGAAAAATTTTTGAGTTTAAATTGAATCAAATAAAGTTATATGTATTAATATTATAAAGTGAATAATTAATTTGGTTTTTGCAGCATTTGGGTGTTCAATACACGTTTTACTGCACTATTTTACAGATTTTGTGTTTTTCATTGCACGTAAATACGGTCTCTAGCTAGGTCGAAAAGTTTAAGGTCTATGTTTGTCCTCGTATTTGATTTTTAGTACAGGATGTAAAACCTATCTAGGAAACTATTTTTAGTTAGTTAGTAAAAATTAGGAGTATTTTAACAAAATTTGATAAATCCACTTCTGGATAGTAAGGTTTTTTTTTTGTAATCTAATATTTTACACAAATAACTGATTAAATAATTTATATTTTTCAAGTTAATCAGGTTTTTCGATACAAATTTTTAAATAAAACATTTTAACTCCTACAATGTTCAAACTGTTACACTTGGCCACTGATACACTTGGCCTATTTTGACCATTTTCATACCAATACTACATTTATCTCCCTGTCTATATATTATACTGGATATGTAAAGAATAATCAAAGTATATAAAGATATATATCAAAGTATATATAGACGATAGAGGGCTAAGAAAGAAGGGGCCACACCCAAACAAGAGCTGGTTGGGCTGCCTCTGGGTCAGTCCTCGTCCTACGCAACACACCCTCTCCCTACCCCTCCTATATTTCTTATCAATGGGCATTTAGTTACCGCTATGACATATATCTACGGCTATATCGTATAAAGTGTATAAGGATATCATGTAAAGGCAAGATCCATTATTCAATTAGAATCAACTGTCTAATTAATTTTTAAAAAAGGTTTTTGATTACTCCTTTAATCACCTGTTAAATCAAGATGTAAAAATATAAAAGATATACCACGTCTTCAATTTTTGTATCAATAATATTAAAAAGATCGTATTCGGAATTGGGAAAAAATAATCACAATTACAATTAATTTCTAATTACTGTAATTTGGGATTGCTGAAGATCAATCGCAATTACAAGCTGAGCAAAACTAATTGCAATTAACAAATACATTCTTATGAAATTTTTTTCTCCTACAAGTAATTTTTATAAATCTATTATAAAAATTACTTGTAGGTACAAGTAACACATTACGGTTTAATTATGTTTTCAAGGTGGAGAAAATAATATTTTTTTAATAATATATTTATTGTTATTTACAACTGTATACATATATACACATCAAGTAAATTTGCTGTAAGTGATATTATGACATAATACAAACATGTGGAGAATCTACCCATTGATAGAACTCCAAATACATTTCTAAAGGAGAAGATCTCGAGGCCATCTTCTTTTCAGACGCCTAGGAGGATTATTAGGTAGTGAAGGAGAAGCCAGGTTAGAAACGAGTAGGTTTGGGTGGTTGAAAAGTTTATCTTGGAAGTATCTGGTTTTGGCCAAATCGGCAACATATGGGACATTGAGGTCCTGATGGATGATTTAAGTTGTGACAAAGTAAGGAGCATTAAGGATTTTGCGAAGGATTTCGGATTGTAAGGATTGGATTCGGGAGGAATTCAATGGTTTAGGGGAGCCCCATAGCTCAATTCCGTATGTCCAGATTAGCCTTATTATAGCCATGTAGATCGGTCTTTTGTAATGAATAGGAAGTTTGGACCGTTTGTCTAGTAAATGTTGTAATAGTCGGAATCGACGAGCAGTTTCCTGTCTTTTCAGTCTTGGATGAGGATAGAAAATAAATATATAATTGATTTTATGATTGCGCGCTTGTGTATCGATTCATATTAACTTTAGGATTCCAGCTAAAAAAAATAAATAAAATCACTTAAGAGATAAATTACATATAATCGTAATTGCAATTACTAAGAGTCAAGAAGTCATTGTGATTATGATTAATTAGCATTAAGAAGTAATTGTAATTGAAAATCATAATTACAATTATTTGAGGGTAATTGTACTTCTAAACCACTAATTGTTGATGTTTTGGACTATTTAACCGGTTATCTCAGTGTAATGTTATGCACTGAATAACATAACATCAATTACATGTAATTGATGAGGTAATTAAATTACTCATGTAATGATTCCTGCACAACTCTGGATATCATCAACTATTGCCAAACATGCAAGAGCGTTGGTAAATTACATTGCATTTTTAAACAGTATTTGTTATTTCAATTTTAAAAAATATTGATTCAGAACAAAAAGTTGATAAAGGTAGCATTTAAGAATTGTCAGCAAGACATTTAACTTTTCTGATGTAAGTATGAATTATTGTATATAAAAAAATCTTTCAGTTTCATATACAGTAAAAAGTCTATAATAAAAGACTATAATCTTATGAATTTTACCATCGGTTAAAACCTTAGTGATAGGAGAGTGCTATCCACCATTATAGATCTAAAATTTCGCAGTGTAAACGTGATAGTAGCTTTACTGCCACGTTTTGAACGGACAACTATCATGTGAGAGATAGTGTAACAGTACCATCACGGCAATAAATGTTATTTTCATGACAACTGTCATATACTTTACACTAGATCGATCTGGTATTAACTAAATTAAAAAAAACAAAAAACGAAAGCTCCAGCACTAATAAATTGTATAGTCTTAAGTGATAAGGTCGAATTTCTATACCTGGCAAATAGAGATATCTGGGATGTAAAGGCCGGAAAAGGGGAATGATCAAAAGAGAACTTGGCGGACGGCAGTGATTCTGTTTGCGATAGGAGCTGTGTCGCTTGTGGAGATTTATCGCGATTATTTGTCTGTGGTTATAAATCGGTGAGTTGAGGATTCCCGAAAGCGGTTGGGAAAGGAGAGGGTATTTATCCTTCTCCCCCCTCGCTACAACATAGATTTCCATCCTAAAGGATTTTTAGCCAACAGGACAGGTTTCCTCTAACATTCTAAGGTCCTCTCATGACCTTAACAGAGGATTAGTGGTACATGAGTCAAAGAACATAGTGACGCAATAACGTCATAAAATTCCACAGTTCAGATGTTTCGACCAAAAGTTTGTTTTTATTTTATAATTTTTCAAGGATCACTTAGATGAATTTTTTTTAAATATTTATTTATTGCTATTTACAACTGTACATTATAATAAATTTTGTAAATCTGACTCTAATGACACTTTACATTAGCTGGTCTCGTAGCCATCTTCTTTTCAGGCGCCTCGGAGGATTGTCAGGGATGGAAGAGGATACAAGATTATAAACTAGGGGGTTTGAGTGGTTAGAGAGTTAGGTGAAATTATAATAAAATTAAAAGTTCCATTCTATTAAAGTCTATATTGATTCAGCCATACTATTTCCAAAATACAATATAGATATAAAATGATTACCATTGATCAAAAAATAAAGTAGTTGGTATTAATATTTAGTACAGGGATTGAATTTTTTTATCTGAGCATTTGACTTTTTATTAATAAATAGGATAAAAACTCTTAAAGGTGTTTAACATGGTCTAATGCTCTAACTGGGCAAAGTTAGTGCGGGACTGGGGGACGGCTATAGTCGCTTATCCAGGGGAAGGAAAAACAGGCACAGGTAACATAGTTGAATTTCCGTACTGGTGATCAAGTAGATAGGATAAGTATAGGATAATTAAGGTTCTACAATAACTAGAAAAAAATAAATTGATGAAAGAAAGAACAAAGGCGGAAAATGCTTGTTATTTTTAAATTTCAAAATTGCATAGCTCACGTATTTGTTTGTTTATTGGCGCGACAGACCGTGGAGGTGCAAGGCTTCGCGCGATGTACTTAAGAAATACGTCGCGCGTTTCTTGACGTGACTTTCATAGGGTGGGTCCGTCACTCCGTCCGTATTTTTGTGAGTGCCACCCATTGGCTGACGGGCCTCACAAATACCCGGGGGGAGATTGTGAGTGAGTAATGAATAATTTTATCCTTGAAAAAGTCCCGGGTAAGGCCGGTCTCAAAATCGCAATCTATGGGTTGGCAGACAGGCGCGTTACCACGCTGCTACCGTCACCCCTAGGTTCTACCGTAACTAGAAAAAAGAAATTGATGAGGAAATGAAAGGAAGTACAAAGGCGGGAAATGTTTATTATTTTTAAAATACAAAATTGCTTAGATCACGTATTTTGTTCAAATACAAAAGAGTTTTTTTTTTAAATTATTTATTTAATGTAATTTACAACTGTACAAAATAATACAATAGGTAAATAAGTAGAATGTTTCATATACACTTGAAAATCTTGGGAAGGAACCACCCATCTTCTTTTCAGACGCCTCGGAGGATTATCAGTGATTATTAGGGATTAAAGATCAAGAATTAATGGGTTAGGATGGTTAAGAAGTTTGGAATGAAAAGACGCATATCTGTTTTGTGTCAAATCTGCAACGAATGGGATGTTAAGGTCTTTGTGAATGAGTTTATTTGTGACGTAATAAGGAGCATCAAGGATTTTACGTAGGATTTTGGATTGTAACG
>NW_027111097.1:138114-139842 GCF_000696795.3 Halyomorpha halys | reverse complement strand
ACCGGCGGACTGAGAAAAGAGAGATGAGTAGGCTAGGTTATGACATACTTTAAAGGTTCTATCAGTGAGGTTGGAGCGGATTATAAGAAAATATGTAGGGGGTAGGAATTGACGAAGTATATAGAGCAGACCTGACAAAAAAGTTAGAATTTACAAAACTATTATTCTTCCCACTGTTGTTTACGGATACAAAAGGTGGCCAGCTACACTAAAGGAAGATCAGTGCCTTAAGGTTTTCGAAAATAAAGTATTACGTAAAATATTCTAACCAGAAAAGGATAAGTTAAGGAAAAATTAGAAAATAGCACAACGCTAAATTGGGGGAACAGCACGCGGTAAATATAATTCAGGTTATAGTATTGCGGCGAAAACCGAAGGGTTCACTGAACGTCAGAAAGGTAGACCGAAACGTAGATAGGATGATTGTGTTAAGAATGATTCAGTAGAGTAATGATTTAGTTGGTATTTTTGACAGGGTTATTTATTGTCAAATACAGTGAAACGAAGATTGATATTAATTTATTGATATATTATTGTTTATTAAGAAATTTACAGTTTAAAGACTACGTTTCTTAGCCTTTGCTCGTCAGAGCTGAATGTTTGGTCTATCTTAGAGCGTGTTCTGACAATCCTTCAGCAGTACAACGAACTTTCTGATTAATTTGAGAGTCAAAGCCAAAAGGGAACCTAAATACTCTCACCAATGTTCGCCGCACCTGACTCGAGAATACTAAACTGCTCAACACACTCGTCCTCCATGACCGATCAAATCTTCCTTCCTAAACACATTATAGTACACGAGCCCGGTTAATAAGTATTATGGGGTTATTTCACCCCATTTGTTATCACTTTGATGAAAACTACGTATAATTATGATTCAAAATTGATGAGTGCCAAATACCGTGATGAGGAATAATATATAGAGGCCGTTTCAAAATGTAAATAAAAATAATTTTTTATACGGAACATTGAAACTACCTACATTACTAGAAAATCTAATCGAAATTAATTTAAAATAAGTTAAATTTGCTGAAATATGAGCCCTAATAGAGCTGTTTACGCCCAATAATTCTCGAGATACGGTTTTCTAAAAAGCAACATTCCATGAAATATTTACTGAAAAATCAGTAGCTTCCTACATTTTTAGGAATCTATATCTCAAAAACTATTCATCGCACAGATGTCTATTAAAACTCAAATTAAAGCTAGTTTAATGTACTATACAGCTTTTTGTTATTTTTATTTTCTTAGGAGTCGTAGTTTTCATGATATTTGCCAAAAATATTTTAACAACATAATGATTTCTAGTTGTACGGACAAAACTTTTGGTTTATAAAAATCTATATCTTAGGAACTATTTGATGTACAGATGTCTGTCAGCATTCAAAGTATTGCTATTTTAAAGTACTATAAGGTAGTTTACAACGTTCATCTTTGAAGAGGTAATAACTTTTAGGATATTTGTATATGAAATTTTGTCCGAATAACTATAAATTAATTTATTTTAGCAAATATTATGAAAACTACTACTCATACGAAGATAAACGCCATAAACTACTTTAAAGCGTAGTAAACTAGCTTAAATTAGAGTGCTAATGGACATCTGTACGTTTCATGGTTCCAGAGATATAGATTTACCACAATAAATTCACAAACTACTGATTTTCAGTACATATATTTTTGTTGTTTAAAAAAATACAAGAGTTAGTTTTATGTACCTATAAAGTA
>NW_027111097.1:132962-134409 GCF_000696795.3 Halyomorpha halys | reverse complement strand
GGGAAATATTATTAAAACTACCATTACTACGAAGATAAATGTGATGTACACCTTATGGTGCCTGTACGCCTTATGGTTCCTGAGGTAAAGATTTGAGACTATAAATTCAATTACTAAAGATTTTTCACTACATATTTCATGGAATGTTGAAAAACTGTATCTCCGGAATTACTCAACGAAATAAGCTCTGTTAGGATTCATATTTTAGTAAATTTACCCTACTTCAAACTATGTTCTATTAGGTTTTCTATTCTTGTTGGTAATTTTTAAGATATAGAGCTCGGAATGAAAAATTAATTCTTTTTAAATGTTTTAAAACCATGAAATAAAAAAAACATTTTTTATTCTTCCTGGCTATTGGCAAACTTATTAATTATGACTAGTAATTATACATAGTTTTCATTAAAGTAATCAAAAATTTAATAATTTTTTAATAACTGTTTTATCTTCTTGGGCTCTTGTACCACAGTTACACTACAATATATCTTAGTACTACAGATACACGACAATATATCATAGTACCACAGAAAAATAATAATGGCAATTAAACATACAGATGTGTGCGATCAGATCAATAACAGCTTTTCTATCGAGAAATGAAATACATGTGTTAACTGATACATTTAAATAGATATACATTTATTTTTTCCTTATATTTTATGATTGCAGGTTTTGTTCGACGTAGCGCGAACAACCAAAAGGGTATGAATATTAATGCATATGTATATTTATTTATTTCTACTCAAATGAAGGATTGGTTGTGAAGTTTGCATATCCAGTGCTTCACGCATGGAGTCGAAGTAATTGTTCGTTTCCAGAGAACGAATAATTTTACCATATTTTCTTTGAAAGTACTTTTGAGTGTTTATAGATGAAGCACAATATTTAAAGGAATCCTTTAAATAAATTTAAGAGAAAATGATCAAATTAAAAAAAAATATACAAATTTTCTCAATAAATATGGTTGTTATTACAATAACACTAAAAAATTATCGAAATAGTCGTAACATTCTTTATTAAAATATATTATTAAATTACAATGTTTCGGCCGATCCGGCTATCACAAGGACAATATAATTTATTGAATAAAAAATAATAAGAATAAAAATCAAATATAAAAAAACATATTGTTGTTTCTTAGATAAATAATTTTTAAAATAACTGACAATATTGATATGACATTAGCTAATGATAGAAACAAGTATTTTTATTTTTTTATTTAATGTAATTTACAACTGTACAAAATAATACTAGTAAATATGTAGTATGTTTCATATACACTTGAAAATCTTGGGAAGGAAACACCCATTGGTGGTACTTCAAACATTAATTTAAATTAGAAGGTCCCGTGCCCATCTTCTTTTCAGACGCCTCGGAGGATAATCAGGGATTGTTAAGGATGAAAGATTAAGAATTAATGGGTTTGGATGGTTAAGGAGTTTGGAAT
>NW_027111097.1:132596-132903 GCF_000696795.3 Halyomorpha halys | reverse complement strand
TATGTTGTTAGGACTGTGTTAGGGTGGGTTGGGATGTCAGCTGTATAAACCGTATAAAGAATGGGACCTAAGATACTACCTTGAGGAATATCGGTGGACTGAGAAAAGAGAGATGAACAGTCTAGGTTATGATTCGGAATAAATTCGGAAATAGCGTGAGTGAGTAAAAGAGAATTTTTTCTAGACATAAGGTTTAAAAACAATCTAAATTATTTATAGGGCAAACTTTTTTACTTTACCATAGTGTACTTTGGACCAATATTTATTTTTTTAAGAACTGTTAGTTTTGTAAGAACTAAAAAAAAAT
>NW_027111097.1:127204-132326 GCF_000696795.3 Halyomorpha halys | reverse complement strand
TTAGGTTTGATATTAGTTGTATTTCTAAACTACAATGTTATCCAATAAAGTTCTGATTATGCTGTAATTATTGAATGCAGATGTAGCCATGAAACCCGGCGAATACACCCGAGGAAGCTTAACCTCGAAGCGATCAGACAGTTGGGCCAGCTGGATATGAGATAGTAGCTGATTATGATCGGACCAACCCGAGGGCAGGTAATGTAATTAGCTATTAGGAAGGTGTGGATTGGTGAGCAAGCTGCCCAATCAGATGTCGTGTTTCACCTTCATCAGCCTCATCGCGCTTCCACCTTTCTTAACATTCCTCCTCCCAATTTAGTCTTGGTCGAATTAGAACATTTAATCAATTTCCTTAAAAATTCAAATTCTTAGGCCTTGTATTTATAGTCAATCTAGCTCAAATGAAACTTAAGTTAATTTTTTGTTTTACCATATCAGCAAGACACCAGATCACAAAACTGTAATTTAACAAGAGTGTAAGTTTTAAATTATTTTCTACTGCACCTTCAGATTCCTCGGCTAATTATAAACCTTGCGCTATGAAAATTGTATTCATACTGCAACAGGTATTGCATGCGACAAATATAATTTAAACGAAATTACGATATGGTTCTTAATAAAATACTATTTTATAGAGATGGTATTCATCATATCCATTATTTCATAATATGTATTTATAATACTGGGCTCTAATGATAATGATGCTATAATGAGAGATTAGGTTTAAATCGATACATGTTCTGAATATAACTAATAATATTAATAATAACAGTTACTGAATTCCAATTCCGAAAAAAAAAATTTTAATGTAATTATGCAATATTATGAGACATTAAAAAAAATTTAAATTCCTTGTTATATTGAGATTAGAGACTTCATTGACAAAAACCCAGGAGAGTGATGAGCGTACTCAAAATAAATGGGGTCCGACTTAAACAGGTGAAAACATTCAAGTATCTTGGGGCTCGATGTCATACTAGATGTCTGCTGGACGATTTTTTGACCCTGAATAAAACTTTCCTGAACCGAAAGGAGGTAAGGAAGATACCAAAATCAAGATATTCAAATCCACATTTGTACTATTGCGCATATATTCCTTTGGACATTAACAACAAAACATATAGGATAAATTCAGGCAATGGAAATGCGTTTCCTGAGGAATGTGGAATACAGAACCTGACGGAACAGGAAAAAATAATTCCAGTCTCGAGGTGAGCACCATAAACAACACTATAGAGGAATCCCAACTATGGTTGTTTTGTCATCTTTTTAGGATGCCAAACCATCATTTTTCCATAAAGGCCGATGTTCCGAGGTCTAGAGGTAGGCCCAGAAATATCAAGTAGCAAAACGTCCAGAGAACCTTCTGTACAAGAAACATAAACTGGAAAGAGAGAAGAAGATTAGTGGTAAACAGAGACAATTAGAGGCTGCTGTTTGAAGGAGCCTCACACCGTTATGCGGTAACGAATATCATAGATAATAAATAATCGATAGATCGAGATCTTGTATTCCAAGAGTGAATAGAAGATTGAATAACATCAAGAATTTACTGAATGCTAAAAAACATTAAAATATTGCCTATACACTACAAACATTCGGAAAATGGAAATATTTATGTTTTCATAGGTTCTTAAAGTTAAGATTTCCGAAAGCTAATTAAATGAAACTTTAAGAGCCCGCGCTGTGGGAGATATCTCAACTATGTTCAAACATCAAGAAGATTCCGATTCGATTCCGAATTGCAAAGATGGAATTTCTTTTTTATCTGTTTGACTTGATGAAATAGGTTGGTGGTTTCAGATGTTTTTTTCCCGAACTGTCCTAGTTGGGCAACCAAAGGACTTTAAACTCTAGAACTAACTGGAAATAGTAAAACTATCTAGTTTAGTAAAAATAGCTTAAAATTTTGCTATGTCTAGAATTAATATCAGTCAAAGGATTTTTATTTGAAAATATTTTTTAAAACACGATCGTGAAAATTTTATCATTCAATGTGGTGCGTAGGCCTAAAATAGAAGATTTTTTAATATTGTCTCCATTTTATATTTATTAGCTATAACTTCTAAAGTATGATAAGTAGCTGAAATATAATTATAACCTACTTTATAGTGAATGTAACAATCTTCAATTTGAGCCCTAACGGAGTTCTTTAACTTCAAGAACTTTCCCAAAATCTATAATTATTTTTTCCGAAAAACGTAGAAATATCGCTTTACTAATTTATTTTAGTAAATATCGTGAAAACTAGTTAACTTAAGAAATTAATTATTGTGAATATTTCATAAAGCATTTAACAAGCTTCAAACTCTAATATGTTTGCTAAACAACGATAAATTGTGATTTTGTAAATTTATTTTGAGGAATATCGTAGTATCAGCTACCGATACGGAGATGATCATTATAGACTACTTTATTGTATATCTAATGAGTATCAAACTAAGTTATGATAGAAATCTTTACGTTCGATATTTTTCATGGGGTTTGGCCGTCAGAAGCGAAACTTCTGTAAATTAAATATATTAAAATTTAATTAATAATGAAATTTATTTTACAAAATAAAATAATATATTTAATTATACTATTTATTCGTGAAATTACATTTTACATAATCATTCGTATTATTATATCAACATTTACATGATTGACTTGAGATTACTAAAATAAGAAACGCAAACATTTGATTGAATGTCTTCAGTACTTCTTGCAAATACTGCGTCAATAGTTGCACCATCTCTTGAAGTCCTTTCTAACAGCGAGTTTATTATTCTTAATTGTAATTTATCTTGTACAAAATCTAATAACGGTTTAGATTCTTTGTCAGCAAAATTTATATTGAACTTCATATTATTGGAATTAGATATGATTTCTCATCTTTCCCTCTTAATTGAGAAGGTTGTGATGTATATAACAAAAGTAAGATATTTATCAAGGTTATTATGTCTCTAAGGTAAAGCATTGAACCGGGTTTGAATCCACCTGTGGCAGATAATTATTTTCTGTTCCACTGTAAACGTGAGTCAGCCTGTGGGTACCCACAATTGGATAAAAATTTGGCGGTCGAGCGTTATTCTGGCCAAATCACCTCTTTGCACAACTGTAGTTCTAGTAACAGTACTTTCTTACAAAGTACTGTACCATTGACCCTTCATTGCTTGTAGCGGTACAGATTTAATCTTTTTATATGTTTGTAATTAATTTATTATGAGTAGCCATATATTGAGATAAGAATAACAATATTTTAATTCAAATATTCAAAAACTCTTTTATTTTATTTATTGAGCTATCTTTTCCAATTTTCACTTATATATTATTTAGTTCATTACAGTGAGGATGAAATGCTGAACATTTCCCTCACTTATAGTATGAATGTTACCCTTTCATCACGAGCGTTCCCTCGCATCACGAATTTAATTTACTCCTGTATAATTATTTTTATTCTTGAGCTGTGGAAAGTCAGTAAAAGCTTTACTTAAAACGCGTTTACTCTGGAACTTAGTGATTTATTTTTTTATTTTTACGTAATCTCCATAATTTATTAAAACGAATAACTTTATCTGACATGCTCTAATACTCATTTCATTAATCCCGGAAAAATATTATACTTTTTTAAAACCACTGCTTAAAAAATCTGAAATAGTAGATATTTTTCAATTACTTGCCAATTTCATCAACAATATTATTCTTTTTAATCTGATCAACTTAAAACTAAAAGGGTTCAAGAACTAAAATAAAAAAGAAGAACTAAGGAAGCTTTGCCATTGAAAAAGTTGGTCTAAACCCTCTCTCTTCTGAAGCAGGCCCGATGTTTTATCTTCAGAAAAACCGATAGGAATATAAGTGAGATAAAATTAAAAGTAAACATCCAACAGGAAAACTTTATTTTTCTCTTAGTCTGGAAAAAAAAAGTGTTATGTGAGATTCAGCCCGAACAGAGAACGAGTAAGAGAGTTGTATATCTGTAAAGAGTAGATGTGGATGTTTAATATCTGATTTTACAAAGGCGTTCTTTAACAAATGTCGGTCCAATTTGGTTGTTTGTTCCGCCAAGTGAACGTATACCTCACGAACGGTTAGAGTTGAGTGTTGAGCCAAATTAAAACAATTACTGCCAGCCGAGATGTCTTCATTAGAAAAAGTATCAATTATATAAGGCAGAATGAGTCTAGCAGTCACTGTTATCGTGTAAACTAAAACATTATACTAGACCGCTAGGGTAAAAATTAGATCATTAATCTTTAGCAGTAAAATAAGAACATTTTTCAAAATATGTACATATAAGTGCGTTAATAAAATTACAGATAATTTTAAACAAAAAGATCTTTTTTTAATAAATCTGAATGCTCTTAGGTTAGGTTTCAATTAGAGCCACTACCAAGCAGAGAATGGACGACAATTCTGCCAATATAATTTTAATTAGAAATATATACACCTATTGTGCCCAAAGCGATACCACGATAATGAGGTAATAAAGAACACAAAGCTGTGTACCACAACAATGAGGTAATAAAGAACATAAAGCTGTGTACCGCAACAATGAGGTAATAAAGAACACAAAGCTGTGTACCACAACAATGAGGTAATAAAGAACACAAAGCTGTGAACCACAACAATGAGGTAATAAAGAACACAAAGCTGTGTACCACAACAATGAGGTAATAAAGAACAAAAAGCTGTGTACCACGACAATGATAAAATAAAATTTACAACAATTCTTAATACACTGGCGGACAAATAAATCTGACAAATAAAAGTTTACACTGGGATTTAAGCAATTTTATTACTGAATGTTTTATTTTGCTATAGGGTAAGTATTTAAGTAACAGTAATAGATATGTTTTTTTGAAAATGAAAAATAATTTTTATTTAATTAAATAAAGTTATACATGTGTTCTTTCATTGAAATAATAATGGAATTGCACAGTTCTTAAATTTTAATATTTCTGAAATGAGCTTCACAAAAGTTAGGAGATTACTAGCTAATGGTATCTCCTTTTCTGTCTTTCAAAATAAGTGATCTATTCATTGACTATCAAAGATTTTAAAGTAAATTAGGTTTTTCTGTTTTTATTATTTTTTTTTTGGTTCTGTGAAAAAACTTAATTAGTGGAGCAGTATA
>NW_027111097.1:90449-127154 GCF_000696795.3 Halyomorpha halys | reverse complement strand
CTCCAGAACCCACAGGAGTTAACTCACGGCTTAGATAAAATTAATGTAAAATAACCTATAGCATAAAAAAAATTATGGAATAATTATTGTTGAGGGGTTGAGCGTGCGGTGAAAAAATAGCACAAATAAGTTTAAAAAACGTTTTTATTAGTGTCAACGTTTTGGCCAGCCCTTTTTAGCCATCATCAGGGCTAAGAACAAAACAAGATAACAACTAACCAATTAAAGGATATATAGAATCATTAAAATAAATAATAGTACAAAATGAAAATTAATAAAAATAAAGCAATGAAAGAAGTAAGAGATAAAACAAAAATATAGATAATAAAATATGTAAGTAAAAAAACACAATTAAGCAAATAAAAATATAAAGTTACATAATAATAATAAAATGCATATAAAGAAACGAAAAAATATGAATATTTTCATATTTCATTTTATATTTATTTTGAAAGACACAGCACGCGCCAACTTACTTGGATTCTCAGCCTCTTTCCAAGCAGGTTGGTTTTTTAACGTTTTATTCTCATTTTCTTAACATTTCTTTTTACTCCCTTCTCCTTTTCTATTATTTTCTTCTCCATCTTTTCCTCATATATCTATCTATCTTCTCATCATTATGATATTTATGGTTGAAGAATTTAAAATTTATTTTTTATTATTATTTGTACTATACTACGCATTTTAACTATACAAGATACCAAATCAAGAAGGTATTATATTGTATGCCTATGTATGTACGTATAGATTTATTAAAGTACGAGATAATGTTTTAAAAATCCGTCAGCAACGACTGTCAAATAGCATTCAGCTTATCTCGTACGACGCACGGGGAGGGAAAGGCGTTTAGTCTATCAAAGATATCTAAGATTATGGCTAGATTCTTTGCCTTCTCTTTTTTCTAAGATTATGTTAACTGAACGAGACGTGGTTTAGATTTTAATTCAGAATGCTGTCGACTTAGAAACCTATCACACAATCTTTCGCACCAGAGTTTAGTGCTTCATGAGTTCTAAAAATCGTTTTTGCGAATCATATTAAAGTGTATTTAATATATATAATATAATGTATAATCTACACCGCTCCAATTAACAGAGGGACATTTTATTATAGATATTATTTCACAATTAATTGTCAATAAGGCCAAACCGTATAGACCTTGTGTAGTGTGCAGTTCAAAACGCATAAGTGGGAAAAAAGTTAGGGAGGACATTTTCTGACAAAACATTTTCTCGTATTTACGTTCACGGGTTTGTGTTAAAAATTATAATCGAAATACTATATTTGATTATTAATTTTGAATATGTATATACTAATTTAATAACAGGAATAACCACGAATAAGAAACCATGACTACATTGTTATATAAGCCAATAAATACATGTTTTTTTTTGTTTTGTTTTTTATCATCCACTTTTTTTTTTTTTTTCCACCTGTAAATGTACATTTACAACCAGAAAATGAAATGTTCTATCCAGGCATGGCATGAGGGAGATAGCACCCAGTGGTGCATCCTCCTGACATTAAGTAAATTATTTTATTACATAAGGAGGTCCCGCATCCAACTCCTCTTCAGCCTACCCCGAGTTACGTCAAGAATGTCATGTGTTGCCTTCTGTTGTATAAATTTATTGAAATGCCCATGTAGCGTGTTGTGAATCCGTTTGTAAGTCGTATGAATGTGGTCCGTTACAGTCGGAATGGTCGGTGTGAAAGGTCTCGTTTGAAACGTAGAGTGGTAAGTTCGTTGCCCGTCTTCGAAATTGTAATTGAAAAGTTTGTATTTTCTTAATCTGTGTCCTTTTAGGAGGTCCATAAATTAACCCCATATGGGTTTAAGTTAGTAATTTGATATGTTAAGTTTCTGTCTGAGCGATAATAATAAATACATGTAATTTAAATCTAAAAGAATCTATATTTGATTAAATATGATTGGAGGGGAAGAATCTTTAATAATGATATTATTTACGAGAAAATATACTATAAAAATAAGTATCAGAGAAATTAATCAAATGGTATCCTCCGGTATCGCAGTACTTGATGAACATATAAAAATAAGAGGAGTGACTAAAAGAATTTTTGGGGAAGTGAAAAGGTCAGAGAGGACGATACTAGATATTAGGAGGTAACTTTCTTAGTTTCACTTAGCGAGTGGTCTCTGGAACTCGAGGGCTCAACTTGCTCCCAACTCGTATTAGCTAACTTACTTCCCCTAGGAGTTTATTTCTGTTCGAAACTAGTCCAAGGGACCGAGTTAGGAAAGGCTCAACAAAAAACAGTAGTAATCTTTGGAAGCATCAGGCATTCCAGTTTCTCAATAACATTCCCAAGTGTCAACAACACGATACATAATTTGGGATAATTAAGTGGCTATATAAGAAACATTTCATAAATCTAATTCCTAGACCAGGAGCCACCAAACCTGTAATATTTCAGACCAAAGCGGCCGACTAGTGTTCCAGGCATGCCGGCTTCTGTTCACAAGATTTCCTTAAATGGTGTGAAATTTTGTCTTAATTATTTAGAAATTTCTCAGCAACACACCTCTTATAAAATACACTAGTCTTATGGTACAATTACCTGGAATGTTTTGGAGAAGTTCTGAAAATTTGGTCATTTACGTGACTTTGCAATAAACTTGTTATTACGAATTTTAAGTTAATGAGCTCCAACGTTTACCTAAAATGAGAGAACAATGGAAGCAAAGCTTTAAAACCAACTCCATCCAAATTAAGAAGGCGAAAAACTTCCCATTGATGAGCAGGTCAGTTTTGAGAAATATTTGTTATTTGTATCGAAAGAACGTCCATGATTGATTCACTACTTCAGTAGTTTTAGGTTTCTGGGAATTGAGATTTGAATTTTAGATAGAGCTGGTTTTGGACCAAACTGGATGATTAACCACCATTTTCAACGTAGTACACTGAAAAATAATATTGGAAAAAAAAATACACCAATTTTTTCCTTGGTGAAATTTCAGATATTTGATAAAAGTAGAAATCAAAGATCAGTTCAAGACATTTTTAGTTGAAAAATGAAAATTTTGGTTAAAAAAAAATGTGATATTTGAATAGAAGATAAAAACAAATTTAAATCTGTACCGCTACAACCCATGAAGGGGGTTCAGTACATTGTAAAGAAGTACTGTTACTAGACCAACGGTTGTGCAAGGAGGTGATTTGGTCTGAATCACGCTCGACCGCTAGATTTTTACCCAATTTAAGAGTCTGGGTGGACCCCAGGATGGCTCCAGAACCCACAGGAGTTAACTCACGGCTTAGATAAAATTAATGTAAAATAACCTATAGCATAAAAAAAATTATGGAATAATTATTGTTGAGGAACTTGTATAAACGCGTTTTTATCCTTGTCGTTATTAAGGCACCTTTATTGTCATCAAGCTCGCTTTGATATCCGGCAATCACATTTTATGATACACAAAGGAATCCATGCTTTTCCTATCGGGTCCAAAATGTTTCTTTAAAATATTGTTGACATCTGGCAATTTCGCTGGAGCAAGAGGTGCTCCTTCAGGAATCCAATTCCATAAACATTTTCCTATTTTAACCATATTAAACATTATTCTAAAAAAAAAGGCATGTATATCTTTCTGGTATTTACTTGAGTGTTTATAGAAAAAAAAATCTTTCTAGAGTTTATAGAGTTTTCTATTTAGCATATAAAATTTATAAATTTAAAAAAAATGTATAAAATAAAGATCTTGTGGAAATATTTTTTATCTTGCTTTAGAGTGATCAATCTAAATCATATTACACTAAATTAATTAATAATTATTTAAAGTAATTTAATCACTTTCTTGCACAACCAGTGGTCCCTTCATGCGACTAGGGGTACAGATTTAGTGTTAAGGGTGCTGACTGAAAATATAAATTAAAAACCTCAAAACAATAAAATATGCCAATGAATGTATTTTCAAAGGTTCATTAACGCTTTGTTTATGAGATAATTGGTAAATAAGATAGAATGCTAACATTAACTTGTTTTCCTGACTGTACTAGTACATGTGACTGTAAATACAATTTGGAATTAGCTCTTAAAAATAATTTATTGTTTGACGCTTTCACCAAAGGCTCTCCCAACCTGACACCACTGAAATGATTGAGAGCCAAACCTATGAAACGGAATGTAGTCCAGTCAAATAATGCAATAAGAATGTTGAGAGAATGTAGCCCGGATGGTCTAATCTTTGGCCGACAGCCTTACAACATAAAAAACGAGGAATCTCTAAAAATGGACTATGGTTGTTTTTGCTCTAAGTCAAAGATACGATGAAGTCGTAAGATAAAAAATTATTTAGGTAACTTCTTTAGTTTAAGTGTACCAAATATTTTCAGGTTTAATTTGTTAACACTCAAATAGATTATTTTATTTTATTTGTTATATTCATTTATTAATTATTAATTTATAGGGGTTTATTTTAAATTAAAATAAAACGAAAACCATTCATTTTCAAAATGATATGAATGTATGTGAAACAAAATATTTTGTCTTTTTCTTTTACTTACGTGAAGTTTAGATTTTAAATGGAGCATCTTAGATCGTCCCTTGGATGATCTGATACAGTCCACTGCTAGTCGCTGTTGGTGAACTCTGATCTTCATTCACTGACATCGAGACCATCTCCTTTCGCCCTTGCGATACTCCTTACGCCCTACGTCCTAAGTAGAGTGTCCACGCCACATAAAAAATCCACCAAATTGCATAGTTTTCTTTCCCATTATAGTCTTCTCAGTATTTCATCAAATATCTCTAAACCCGTTTTTATTTATTTATTTTTTGTAATTTTAGTATTAATATTTATTTTTGACTGTAATAAAACCAATCTGGACATAAGGCGTTCAGCTTTGGGGCTCCAATTCCTCTCGTATCCAATCCTTACAATCCAAAATCCTTCATAAAATCCTCAATGCTCCTTACAAATAAAATCATACATAAAGACCTTAATGTTCCCTATGTAACCAATCTAGCCCGAACCAGATATCACCCCTTCCATTATAGACTCCCTAACCACTCAAACCCCCTAGTTTCTAACCTTGCATCCTCTTCCATTCCTCTCAATCCTCCGAGGCACCTGAAAAGAAGATGGCCACGAGACTAGCTAATGTAAAATGCCATTCGAGTGCTACCAATGGGTAGTTGCTCTACACGCCTGTAACATTCTATTTTAACTAAGATCAAATTTACTCAATGTATTATATAATATACATTTGAATAAAGATATTAAAAAAAAAAGATTTATTTTCCTTTTAGGAAATATTTTTGTTTCTTTGGCTATTTTGTGCGTTCATTAAAGTGCTTTCATTTATTTTATTTGTTCAATAAAAATAGATTCTTGTGTTTGGTCATAATTTTCTGTCTACTATTATTTCCATAATTTTATTTAGCTATTATTATTTTATTTCTATGAGCTTCATTCTTAGGTCCCTATAGTAACTTCAAAGGGGCTCATACATAAATAATATTTAAGTTATTCAAATTTTATATTTTATTTAAATTTATGTTTTTTTACCGTTGGCTAATCCGGGGAGTAGGTTCACTAAGCTTTTACAATAACTTCGCCTTCTTTATATCATGTTTCTGTTTTTCATTGATGAGGTTGTCATAGTGGTTATGTTAGATTAGATGGTATCGACTCCAATTAAAGATGTGAGGTATACCAGAAGGCTTCAACAATGCGTGTGGATGCTCCTTGGTCCATAAGAAATAGCCAATTGCATCGGGAATTACAAATGGAGTCAATAGAGGATTACATCAAAAAGTTGATGAAGTTCCACTCCCAGTTGCCGACATTTAAAGGACCAGTGACCTACAACCTGGGAAACCCAATCTCAACCCGAATACTGAAGCCCAGGTTGCTCCAAGGCATTCTGTTATATATTCTATATTTATTAATTCTATTATTCACACTAATTCTATTTTACTAATTATTATTATTTTTTCTCTTCTTTCGTATTTTTCAAATTAACTTTTTTTGTACCATTAGAGGGCAAATGTTTGTTTTGTTAGGTCTACAAACGTCGTTATTTTTTGTTATTAACTTTACTTTTCTCTTTTAGTAAGAAGGATTATTATTATCTATTTATTTTATCTTATTTTCTTTTAATTATAACATAGTATATAGTTAGGGGTGTCTTTTGTACGAGACTATACTCCCCCTCTCATAATCAATTGTTGAAAAAAAAAGAAATAAAATTTAACGGTAATATCAACAATGTAAGGTCCACCAGGCCGATCTGGTATTAAATAAATAAATTTTAAAAATCCATGTTCATACGGGTTAGGAGATGAATAGATAAGATGAGTCTTACGGGAATCAGCCATAAATCCTCGATGGATGGCAATATCATAGGGAACATGGCAGTCGGTCGTGGAGGGGGTTGGTAGCAAAGGAGCAGTGATCTACAACTTTGGAAACCCAACCTCAACCCGAAGACAGTAGCTGCAGGACATCCTGTTATAAATTCTATATTTATCAACTCTATTTTGGACATTACTTTATTTTATTTTATTTTTTATTTTAATCCTTTTATCAAATTTACTGGGTTTTTTTCATTACAGGGCAATTATAGGTTTTTGTTAAGTCAACGAATGTCGTTATTACTTTTACTTTGTTCTCTTATTATTTTTATTTACGTATTTAATCCTTTTTTTTTATTTATAACTTTGTATAGGGGTGTGTTGAACGAGACTTTACACTCCGTAAACATTGTTAAAAAATAAATAAATAAAATATTAACGATTATATCGACCATGTAAAGCCCACCTGGCTGATCTGGTATTAAATAAATAAATATGAAAAAACCAATGCGGGATCATACTGGTTAGGAGATAATTAGATAAGATGAGTGTTACGGGAATCAGCCAATCGGTCGTGGAGGGGGAGGTAAGTAGTCCTATGAAAACTAGCAGTAGTTCCTTATATAAAGGAAACTTCATTCTACAGGGAACTAGTCTACGTTCACGAAGAGGATTGAAAATCCTAGGAGAACTAGCGTTAGGTCATCAAATAAGGAATAAAAGGTAAAGGATAGAGAAAAGTTTCAGAGAAGATAGAGTAAAATAAAAGTCCAATATAAATTTCCATAATTAGCACTTAAATGAACTGATCCACTATTTATTCCATTATCCACTACTTCTCAAGGATTCCCTAAAGAAGAAATTCGTACTTATGTCTGCTAATTCGTGCTTGGCACCAGTGTCAACTCTGGAATATTAAACGCCATCGAGAGATGCTACGTGTAAGACGTAAGCTTTTAATGGACCAGCAGATTCTATTAATTATCTTTATTAATTCAATTAATATATTTAAGAATATTACTATAGATGATATAGTTATACTTGCGCGAAATTAAAGTATATACAAGAAATAGTTCAAATATTAATATACTGCCTTTGCCTGATGAAAGTAGTAGTTCACTTGTTAGCTGGTAGGTTACGATATGTCGGCCCATAGCGGAAAGGCGTCTCTACGTTGTTATAGTAATGACCAGATGATAGTGGTATCTTGTGATGTGGGTCCAAAATTGAGTATTCCATCATTTTTGTTTTTTGTTAGGCTTTTTTATCAACATTTTTTTTTTTTAATATTTCCTATAATATTAAATAGGGTTGAACCGTTTGAAAACCCCAATTAACTTTATAAACCACATTTTATCGACAATTTTATTAATATATTGATAAATGTAATTATTTTATGTCACAGCATAATAAAACCGTAGACACTTCCTATTATGTGGCTCAACGATGAAGAAGGGAATCATTGCGTTATATAAGGGCTCACGTTACAGCCAAGGAGAAAAAGGAATCATTTCATGTTAGATAACCATTACAACATAAATATTATTACAAATGGTTTAATTTATTTACTTTCTAAAAAAATTGAAACGGCCGTAAAATATAATAATAGTAAGACACGAAATCTAATTCAAAGAAAAATTTTGGTGGACGCAAATAAGAGGTTATAAGTTGCAATCTTGAGGGCAATGACACAATAAAAAAAAAGTCTCAAATTAAAATAAAAGAATGGGTAGCTCATTGGTAAGGCAATGGATTACTTACTCCATGAACCCGAGTTCGAATCTAGCAGTGGCAGATAATTATTATCTGTTACCTGTAGTCGTTGAGCCAGCCTATGGGTACCGGAGCCCTCCGGGGTTCATCCAGCCTCATAAAGTGGGTACCTTTAATTGAGTAAAAATCTGAGGTGACCAGACCACTTTCATGCAGAACCGTTGGTCTTCCTTACAAAGTATTGCACTCCTGACACTTCATGCGTTGTAGCGCTACGGTGATAAATGTTTCTCAAACATTTTCAATAAATTTTCCTGTTCGTTTAGGTATGGGGTTAATAATAATATTTTTCTTCCACCTGTTTAGTTTCCAATGTATAATTAAAATCAAATGATTAGTTCCATATAAATTTTAGATTTCATATTACAATATTGCACTCATCTGTAAAATATTCTATATAAAAATAATATTACCAGAAAAAAAATTATAAATAAATAATCTCTTTAGGTTTGTGCTCCAAACAAGTCACTAAAATAATAAAATAGCATTAATATACATAGTAAAATTTAAAGTTCATAGCTCTTGAATTACTGAATTTTACAACGTACAACTTACAATTAACTTTTTATATACTTATATATCCTATATAGAACTATATAATCTCAGTACTGATGTATTTATATTAAGTGGCTTTGATCGCCTTTAGTCACAACGTGCCCAACAAAATAAACTAGTACTTTGAAATGTGCAATCTATTTTACATGTTTCCATTTCTTGAACGAAATTTTATTCTATGAGAATACAATAGTTGTATGAGAACCACTACGCCAAATAATATCAGGAATCAATAATAAACCAGAGGATAACCAAACTGTAGATTGGCATTACAATGCCTAATATTCCCGGATTGTAATAGAATTGACCAAAATTATTGACCATCAAATGTGAGACTAGCGGTTGACCGATTGACCATATAATACAATTATTAAATATATAATAATTCTGTACCATATACAGAATCGACAGCCGTGATGTGGGGGGAAGGTGAAGCAAACAAACCTCTAGTCGAAATTAATATTCACCGAGGCTTAAATAAATCATGATCATATATTAGTTATTGAATAATCATTCATCCACGGTTGTACAAGGAGGTGATTTGTTGAAGCTCACACTCAAACGACAGATTTTTTCCACAATTAAATTTCAAATTTTCTTTGTATTATAAAGGCTAGTACCCGTATTCTGCCACAGTCGGATTCGAATCCGGTCTGGAGATGGTAGCACAGTGCCTTACTCACCAGCTTCCTATATGTATATAAAATTGATATCTGCGATATAATAACAACTAGATATTACACTACATGACTACAACTGATGCTACTAGAGCAGAGTGACATGACACGCACCGCAACTATTAGATCCACTAGCGTGTTTCGGGAATTGTCCTGGGAAGTTAATTGCAAACCTAAGAACCCCGACACGATCTGTCCCAGGTGCAGCCATCCGATGCTAATTTCTTCCTCTGCGTCTCATTAACGAATGTCTTCATCAACTGCCGTTTTTTGAATGTCATCCACATCCACGCAGTTTATTTCATATCATCGAAATATGAGTAGTTCAATAACAAAAATGATATTTAGTTAGATATTTTTTGTGTCTGATGGTTTCATCCTCTATCCATTACTGAAGCACTTCCGTTAAAAAGTCCAGACAGAAAGTGTTAAAAGACGTTTTAACACGCGGCTAATTTTCTAATAATCGGACATTACCAGAAGCATTTATTCTCAATCAAAACAAGATCCAGTAGACCAATCATACATGAGGATTCGAGAAACGTGGCTTCTAAAATTTCATTTAAACTTTGGTTGTGTTCCAGATTTTACTTTAGTCATTGCTGTTAAAGCCACCTCAAATCGACTGTATTTTTGTTTGAAGGCTTTAAAATGAACAAAAAACAAACTGGCTCGGATTAAACATTTATTTGGTTCAATTTAAACATTTTAAAAACTAAAACTAAAATAAACAAAATATGACTAATAATGAATACAATTAAAAATGAAAGGGGCCTCTCAGATGAAAATAAAATAGTTATATAAATTATGAAAACGAACATAAAATAAACTAATTTTCATTTTTTTTTTTTAATAACTAAATCAAATTAAAATAATAAAGTTAAAAATAAATATAACAAAATTAAATACTAATAAAACTCAAATACTATTTACAAGGTAATTATGGCGTTAACAGTTGGGGTAAAATACTTTTTTTTCTATATCCTGAAGACTGTTGCTAAGTGGACCTGGTAGCATTTGTAACTAATATATACATACCAAGTAATAAATTAGGACGTCTGTAGACGCGCGAGTCAAAGTTGCCAATTCGACTGGCTCGTGGCTCATGGCTACATCTGTCCTGGTTCGAATCCATCATAGGGGTTCAACTTTTATTTTTTTGTTAGACCGATGAAATAAAACATAAAATGTCCAGGAAGAGTGTCATAAAAGTAATAAGTGAAAATAATAAAAATTGATGAATATTTTATCAAAAGTAGAAATTTTTTTTATGGAAGTATTTCAAGTAGATAAGTTAATTTATTGAAAATTTCAATAATTTATAATAATAATAATTAATAATTTAACTAAAGGAAATGATTAATTATAAATTTGATGCTTTATACATATTACTTTAATTTGTCAAAAAGAATTTCTACTATATATAAGTTGATATAATTACTTTCGATACAATACCTACTCTACAAAAAGATAAGTGAACATTAAAATTGTATGAAAATATCTTAGAGCCTACTAGTGCACGTAGTTAAACAGTATGTTTGTCTGAACAAATGATTGTAAGATATAGGGATGACGAGTTTAGACGAATTCCCAAAAGGAACATTTCCATTTGCATACAGTAACAGCCATTTAATTGCACTCATCTACTCGGCGATGAGTTGCAACTTCTCGATGCACTTAATTGCAGAACAAGAAATAGCCACCGAGTGACAATTGTTAATCTTAAAGGCGGCTGTAGGTAATTAACAGCCTTCGGACAACCTGGCCGTGGGACTGTCGTCGTCATGGCGAGTTAGTGTACTGGGTGCGGCGGGTACAGAAGTGCAAAGTCAGCTGTCTATTGGTCACGGTATATTGGAAATAAAAATAATATCCTTCATACATTCCATTATCCGATCCTATCATCATCTTTATCTTACATCTCCCTACTGGTGGAACTATAGGTCCTTTTTTCCGACTCTATGAAAACAAATTAGTACAAGAGCCAAAGGAGAAAACAGGCAGTTATTTCACTCAGTTATGATTTCATTAATGAAAAATATTTATAATTACTATTCATAATATATAAGTCTGCCAAGTATAGGCAGGGGAATAAAAAATGGCGCCTTTTTCAAAACGTTAAAAATAATTAATTTTTTATTCGGAGCTCTATATCTTAAAAACTACCGACAACACAAGTAAACCTAAGAAAACATCATTTAAAGAAGAGTAAATTTGGTAAAATATGAGCCTTAATAGAGCTACTTACGTTCAATAGTTCGCTAGATATATCTATTTTAATTGCAATATTTCATTAAAAATGGACTGAAAAATCAGTAGTTAGTGAATTCATTTTGAGAAATGTATATCTGAAAAACTATTCGTCGTACAGATGTTTATTAACACTCAAATCAATGCTAGTCTAATGGCCTGTACTATACAGTAGTTTATTATTTTTATCTTCGTAAGAATTGTAGTTTTCATGATATTCAACAAAATAAATTCACAAAAACTATATTTCTAGCTGTTCGGGAAAACATTTTAATTTATAAAAACAGGAACTATACGATACTATAAGGTAGTTTATAATGTTTATCTTTGTAAGAGTGGTATTTTCCAAATTAAATTCAAAAAATGTTAATTACTAGTTATTCGGATAAATTTTTTGAAAATATGAAGAAACTACTTTTAACTTTAGTACATTCAACTAGGTTTAATTTGAGTGCTGACAGACATCTGTACATCGTATAGTTCCTCAGATATATTTTCATATAAATTAAAATATAATATTTATTTAAACTTAATATTTTTAAGCGGAATACATAATATATGAATCTGTCATGGAAAAACTAAAGTTATAAATGTAAAGGAAAGAAAATTTGACTATGATTTTTTTAAAGTAGAATCCTTTGCCTCTATTATACCCTTAGCACATGATCTTAAATCTTTAGATACTTAAAATATAAGATGCTGTTTTAAGTTTTTATGTATCTTTCTGCTCTCCTCACTTTTATAATCTGTTTTCAAATATAATGGATAGATTTTACGATATAATCTTTATTTATTTTATTTTATTTTTTTAAAGAAGGAGAAAAAGCAAAAAGTTACAGGACGTTTTCTCTTCTAAATAACATGGGTTTGTCCCAAGGTTAGACTGTACTCAATTATTGTATAACAGTTACAGTAAAAAAGACATTATTAGTTACTTTTAAATTTGTTTATTCTACAATGGTATAGAGAAATGACTAACTTAGTGATAGTTTCTCACCAATTGTCTGTAATGTATATCGCGCTGACCTAATTTTATGAGTTGGTCAATATCTTGCATAATATATTCTACTAAATAGTTCCAGACGTCAACCTTATTTGGCCAGTTCTAATTACTGTAACTTTTCACAGCGGTGTTTATTGAATGCCCAATCATCTTCTTATTTGGAAACTGTAGATAGAAAACTTTCATAATCCACTAGCATATATTGCAGTCCCAGTTCATTAGTGTAACATCTCTAAAAATGGTTATTTAAGTTCAGTGTATAAAGTGCACCTTCAACTGAATGCCAGATGCTACTTCACTTAAGAATGCTGGTTGAGTTAATATTAGTGGACTGTATTTTAATTGAAAGTGAAGGAAAAATAATTTTTGACTATTCATAAGGTTGTTGAACAAGAGAGAATCACTAAATACTAAATCTATGGTAATTACAGGCTATGAAGAGTTGGCCAAAAGAAATAGGTGGATTTTTTAATTTTATAATTTTGAAGTGAGGGGGGCGAAAATGAATCATTGATGCGTCAGTGAGCGCGTAGATCAAGGTCACTAGAATTGAAGGAGGGATTAGAAATGAAAAACCGAGTGCACTCACCCATGTTAGCTCTTATGTGTATCCTCTCCATTCTTGTTTTCTCTTCTTCCTGGGACTCTACTCTTTCCCTGTTTGGAAGCCGATTTTCTGACTTACTCTTCCATGGTAATCTTTATTGCAGACAGGAAGAGAATCAAATAGAAAAAAATGGCTTTCTCAGCTAAATCTTTGGCCAAAGCTCGCTAGCGAGTGTCTTTCTTTTATCCTAGCCACATGAGGTGATGTTATTAATTGCAATTAGCCATATGCTTATAATGTGGCGCTCACCTAGTTTTAATTTTTTTTTTTTTAATGAAACATTGTTGAACATTAATATAATCCTGATGTATTTTGTACTATCTTCATTAAAGATATAAATCAAATATATCTGTAGAATATAGTATCAACATTTCTATTTACTATTTGAATTGAGTTGGACTAGTGGTTTATTTACGTATACGATATTACACAAATACACAATATTGGCGTCGTTAAATACTGTCTGCCAGAAATATTTTCTATTGGCTTATCAATCTCTAATCACACTTTTTTTATTTGCTTATTATAATTGAATTATGTCATTTAAAGTTTATATAGTTTAAAGCAAATTACATAGAAAAAAATAACTTATTCCAGTTGGTTAACTTTTCGTCTGGCTCAACTGACCTTGCAGATTTTTAGCCGCCACAATCAGCCTACTTCAGCCTTGCATATCTTAGGCTACTGCATTCCAGTTTGCTGCATGCAGCTATTTCCCATCTTGGTTGCTTCTGCATATTTTGGCATTCATTGTCCCATCTTAACCTCCTTCCTTTCATATCATGGGATATTGACTGACCAGACTCTGTAAGCAGGTCACTGTCAGTTCATCTCTTCCATGTGTTAAGGCTCTGACCTCTAATCGCTCCTGAAATTATGCGAAGGACTTTCCGTTCGAATTTCTCCATTCTGCTTTCTAGGGTACATGCCAGATTTTAAGTCCCGCAGGTTTTGTCATAGCGGTGTACACCCTCAGGTTCAGATTATTAGAAATTTTTCGGGATTTCAGAATTGATGTCAGAGAGGAGGTTTTTCTTGCACTAGTTATACACTGGTCGAATGATTTACAGTTAAGGCGAGTATCATTAAGAAAGTGGTAACATTGGGAAACTGCGGATTTAGCAAAGTTCTTATCCCATCTTTTTAACATTTATTTAAAACAGAAAAAGGAGACTTAGATTAAAAATATTAATTGAATCAAGGCTAAATTGTAAAAGTTGCAAAGAAAGACGTGAAACCCATCTTCTCCAACCTAGAGTCGCCTTCCTTATCTAAAAATTAAAATAGGCACTTATAGAGAGTATAATCGATACACGGCATATCACAATATATCAAAGGAGATCATAATACCCACAAAAATGGAAGGAAATTCTTGTGCGCCAACCTGCCCCACCCCTTTATGCTCCGATTGAGCAACAATCTTATCTCACCTTCGAAACACTAATCTAAAACATTAACAAAAATCAACAAAAAAAGTAAAATCTAACTTTCCTATTTTTCTACAGTCTATTCATTATTTGTCAATTTATCACACCCCCGATTATATTCAGAAATATGGAAAATAAGAATATTTTGTTCATAAACACACAAGAAAGAAGTAGGTGGATGATATTAGACTTTTTAAAAAAATAAAAAGGTGAAATTTCTAAAAAGGTAGGAAATACCCTTTGGAAAGAAAAGAGGACTAAGTGGGAACAAAGTTAATGGAGCCCACTCCAGCCCCTGGAGTTGCAGAGGAGCGGGCCAAATGGTTCGGGACAATAACAGCTCTCCACTCAGTTCCAACTCTTTGTATTGTTCCCAGTTCTATGGTAAAAGGCAGTTCGCGTTTAGTCGATACTCGTCCGGTAAGGTATCGCCTCACTCAGGTCTTTTTGGAGTAGTACCGCGTCGAAAACATTTCTGTCATTAGAGTCATTTTTTCTAGGTGAAATATGGGATCAATATTAAGTTATTTTCTTTAAAATATAACTTAGTAAAAAAGAAGTTATAATGCTAAATTGCTTCCTAATTAACATTGATCAATAGTGGCATATTAGGTCGTCCGTAGCTGAGGTAGTTGAGGCGTAGGTCTTAGCAACCTGAGAACTGCAGGTGGTGCCGGTTTAAACCCGGCCTATGGGGTGGACATTTTTCATTTCGTGAGGTCCCACTAAATGAAAAACTTGGCCCCCACCATGGTTAGAGTAGGTTGGTCACATCTGGATAACCTCCCCCCTCCCCACCAGTATGTCAGAAATGACCAGGAAGGGGGGTCATTAAAAAATTAAATAAAAAATTGTGGCACTTTATAAAAAAAAAAATTAGTTGAAATACTCTATTTATTGTATCATCGACAAAGGATATTGATTTACCCGATTAGCTTTGGGTCAGTCAGTAAGAGAACCTCGTTATAGAAAATGAACCCGATTTACAGAAATATCTTTGAAGTATCGTTTAAAAATTAAAAATAAATTCATAACTTTTTACATTGTTAGATGATCCAATATTATAACAAAGTAGCAAAATCTGTATTGAAGGGGGTCAGTTAAAATAGTATAAGTCATAAATGGCACAAATAGGGTAAGAATCTTTCATAATTAACAAATCTATAATGAGCAGTGGTTCCCAACACATAATGAGGCCATTACAGTTGAGGCGTCACCTTAGCAACCTCATATCTGCAGTTGTGCAGGTTCCATTCCTGGGGTTGATTGATTGATCGACCCTTCGAAGGTCCTAAAGAAGTAATTCCCACCCCATATCTCAACAATGGACACAGACGGGAAACAAAATGAAAAAATGTTCCCAACCCATAATTTTGTTAAAATTTTGTTGCTAAATTTTGTTCTCCGTTAACCTGAAAATTGAGCAATGTTCGAATCCCCTTACTCATGACTAATGGGCAAAGATATTTGAATTACTCGCTGTATATTTTTCAAATCAGGTTACCTAAAAGTACAGATTGAGTCACTTTTATTGTATGTTTAACAGTTAAAACTTTTCAACTGAAACAAATAAAATAATAAAATTGTTCTTATAATAAATCGTCTCAAAAATATGTGTTGATACACCTCACTTCACCTCTCCCTGATTCCTATCCCTCGCGGCCCATTCCAAGGATAGTATGAATAGGTTAAGGACCTTTCTTAAAAAGGGTTATAAAGAGAGGGGTCATTAAAGGACTATAAATCAAATGTAATAAGTCTTTTACAATCTTTAGCACTTTATGTTACAACATTTATTACAACCCCATCATACCTATTATAATCGATGCTGAAAACAAATATTTTGGAAAATAAATCGTGTCAAATTTAGTATATTCAACAGATTTATTTAAATCTACTCAACATATTCAAAATTCTGATAGATTTATATTAATCTTTCCATCCTTCCGAGCAAAAATTTCAAGAACATTGTACATGGTCCTTTAATCTTCTCTAACACCACGGACTCTTCGTAGGAGCCTTTCTTCACAATTCTAACATCAGGTTAATTTAACAAGGTATGGTCCTTTGTTAGTGAAGATTTTTTTCATTCTTTTACAGTCTTGTTTTCTTAGTTCTCAGTAATACGCTACATTCTGGATGCTGAAACAGTCCAAAACAGGTGATTGGAGCCAAATTTATTTATTGATGCTATACGCCACTTTATCACCAAACAACCGAAACCTACTTTAATGTCTCAGTAATTCTCAAAATATGTGAGATGTAACCTATATCATTTTCTAGTTTCAATGCATGAAGGGGACATATATCCAAAAATAACTGAACTTATACAAATTCACAAATCCTTTTAGTACAATACTGAGCCCTTAATTTGACATTAGGTCACTCCTATTGTTCATTTCCTAGAATTTATTTTGGACCATAGATCGAGAATTTTTCTCTGTCCAAGCCAGAAGCAACATTCCATCACTTTTTTTTTAATTGTCGGTTAGCTCTACAGATCCTGTACATCTTTGGCTGCCCAGACCAGCCTTCTCCACGTCTTGGGCTACTGCTTTCAATTTTGCACGCAGCTCTTTCGCATCTTTGTTGAATCTATCAAACTATAATGGCATTCATTGATGTTTAGAGGCGTCCTGATAGTACAAGAGCCCAAGTGGAGAAAAAAAGGCAGTTATCTCACCCCAATTTTTGATAACTTTAATGAAAACTATGTATAATTACTAGTCAAAATTGATGAGTCTGCCAAGTATAAGTAAGGGGAATAAAAAATGGTGGCTGTTTCAAAGCAATAAAAAAACATAATTTTTCATTCGGAGCTCTATATCTTAAAAAGTAGGAACAGCACAAGAAAACCTAAGAGAACGTCATTTAAAGAATAGTAAATTTGCAAAAATATAAGCCCTAATTGAGTTATTTACGTTAAGTATTTTTATAGCTTTTTAAAATATGGGACGTACTAAAAGATCAGTAGTTAGTGAATTTATTTTTAAAATGTATATCTCAATAACCATTCGACGTTCAGATGTCTATTAGCACTCAAATTAAAGCTAGTTTCATGAGCTATAAAGTAGTTTATGATGTTTATCTTTGTAGGAGTAATAGTTTACATGAAATTTGCTAAAATAAATTGATTTATGGCTGTTCGGACAAATTTTCATTTGCCAAATTTATATTCATATGTGAATATCATAAAAACTACTACCCCTACGAAGATAAGTGTTATAAACTACTTTATAGAAAGTTAAATTTCATTTATTTTATGTGTTAGCAGACATATGTGCGTCTTATGGATCTAGAGATATATTTTTTCAAAAATCCAACACTTTATACGAACAACTAGAAATTAACATTTTGTGAGTTTATTTTGTCAAATATCATTAAAACACAATTAAACTTTTTTATAGTAAAGTTAACTAGCTTTAATTTGAGCGCTGGCAGACATCTGTACATCCAATGGTTTCTGAAATGAAGTTTTTCATAAATCAAACTTATTGTCCGAACAACTATAAATCAATTTATTTTAGCAAATATCATGAGAACTACTATTCCTACGAATGTAAAGGTCATAAACTTCTGTACTTCGCATAGTTCCTGAGATATAGATTTCTCAAAATAAATTAACTAAGTACTAATCTTTCAGTAGATTTTTAAGAAATTTTGCTTTTTAAAAAGCTATATCTCGAGAACTATTTGACGTAAATAGCTCTTTTAGGGCTAATATTTCAGCAAATTTACTCTTCTTTAAATAATACTCTCTTTGATTTTCTAGTGTTGTTGGTAGTTTTCAAGAAATAGAGCTCCGAATGAAAAATCAATGTTTTTTTAAGGTTTTGAAATAGCCGCTACTTTTTATTCCCCCTACCTATACTTGGCACACTCGTCAGTTTTCAGCATGCTAATCAGTAATAATTATTCCTAGTTTTCATTAAAGTAATAAAAAATTGGGGTGAGATAACTGCCTTTTTTTCTTCCCGGCTCTGGTACTATGATGGATTGATCAATCCACAAGCAATTCACTGTCACACTACATCACTATTCTTTATTTCAGGTTTTTGAGATCTTCCATTTTACGGTGAGTTTTCTAATTTAATTGAGATTTTGTCATTGGAATAATTTTATTGGCATTGGAGGATTAATGGTTGACCGTGTGTAATACATTTTAGAAAAATGGTCTTAGTAGCGACCAAGAAAAGTATAAAAATAGCAGGAAATCATTCAGTCTACTAAGTTTTCCTTGCCTAACCGCCAGGGGGCCATTATACCACAAAACCATTTTATCCACTATCATTCCCGATATTTTCTTAATTAGAATACTTTCACATTTCTCTGAACTCAAATTTAAAACTGCCCATTTCCGTGGGAATGACCTGAATAGGTGTGTGCATATAATTTATAGTTACTGAAGAACTTAAAATATTACAAACTGCTCTGCATCTCAATTATTATAACACGGTCCGAATATTAAATGCCACAAATCAAAAAAGGACTGTAAAAAACGATTTATGCACTCATTAATAAAATGGCCGAAGCGTATCCTTTGCATACCCGTATTAAAGATGAGTAAGTTATCCAGGCTACTTTAGCGATTATTAGGCTATAATGAACTGTTCGAGTACAATAATATGAAATGTGATACGATTAAAATGGTATACACAATAATGAAACATTTTAATCACATGCGTGATTATAATAGCGATTATAATAGTGATTATAATAGCGACAGTTCTAGACTGTCTAGTTTTTCAAAAAGTTATTAATCCACAAATTACACCACACAGAACTTGAGGGATAAAAAGTATGCTTAGCTCGACTACTAAGCGGAAATGGTTGTCCGTAATTTCGGCGTTATCATTAACACTGAAGCAATCCGATGAAGATGTGTCCCTCATATCCCCAAATAGCCTCGATCGAGACAAACCCATGGCTTCCGTCTGCTACAGGTACTACGATTCCAAGAACGAATCTATTGCTTGCCAGCCAGACAATCTACTCTCCCTGGAGTTCAGTCACGACGATGAATCGTCTTATTCGAAAGAGAAGGTGAGGGAATTCTGGCAGATGTTGGATCAGACAGTATGTCTCCAGAAACGTGAAATCTGTAAGTAGAATCTTTGTTTTGTGATTTGGCCGAGCACTGAAGTACTTTACATCAATGTGACTTGTAGCAGATCTGTAGGGTTATATAGATAAAGAGATCAATAAAATTTACAACTTTCGTGTTTAAATTTTTCTACTGGTTTGCAAAAATTCAAGTTTTTTTCCAATGAAGGGATTTTCCATAAGAACTTAGTTTTACTATTGCCGAGAATTATTTGGAACTTGAGTAGTTTATCTTCTTGTTTCTCCCATTCAGATAGTCCCTATGAACGATTTAAGAAAGCTAAAATCTTTCTAAAGACTCATTGAGCGCTTGAGTCATACTAAAAACTAATATGAGTTTAATATGTACATTTTTCCAATACGCCAAACACAGCTCGGATAGTTTTAGCGTTTTTATTATCTCATTCAATTTGAAGGCAATTGTATAAAACTAATTACTTTAAACTCGCAATCCGAAATTTTGAGTAATTATTTACTTCCACTCCATCGAAAAAGACAGGAACAATCATTTCTTGATCAGACTATAGGTTGATTAGTGTATAGGTTAGTTTATAATATTGATCGCCTTCCTAGGGGGGAAATTTCTTTTCCGCTTACATTGTTGCCGCTTTAGTTCAGGTTTGTTGTAAAATTAACATTTCATATGTTTGATGAGTTTAGACATTAACAGGTTATTCATAAGCAATTGTACAGCAATGTTGTGTTCTTAATAAAATGTGTATAAAACCAGTTATGGCATTTTATGATGAACTAAACATGGTAACAACTGTTGTTTCTGTAAGTTAGAAGTTTTCTTTTGTCATATTTAATTGTTTTTTTTTTGTTTTTTTTATAATAATACTGGCTCATTGGACCTGCCCACCTTTTGCTTCTTTAAACTTAAAGGCTAACATGGCTTTTAATCAGGGAAACTTCAAACGGAATTTTTTTGTCATTCACAACAGCATATTTTGTTTGATGAACCTTCAGAACAGAAAAAAAGTGGATATGTTGTTGTATGCAGCTGGTATTGCAGCTAATGACATTTTTGATTCCTTGCTCCTGACAGATAGAGAGAAAAAAACACTTAGCATAGTAATTGATAAATTTGATGAATACTTTGTACGAGAATAAAATACCACTGACAATTATTTCAGAATTCGTTGTTATTGTTAAAACAGAAAAGAAGAGTGGGAAAAACCTTACGTGCGATATATGGCCACATTAAAAATTTATGTTCAACATGAGAATTAGTCTGCTCTATAAACTTCGTCAATTCCTATCCCCTACATATTTCCTTATAATCCGTTCCTACCTCACTGATAGAATCTTTAAAGTAAATCATAACCTAGCCGACTCATCTCTCTTTTCTCAGTCTGCCGGTGTTCCTCAACGTAGTATCATAGGTCCTATTCTTTATATTATGACCAGATAACCTCTCTACCCTTCTGTCCTACAGTATCCTTTCTAGGTACTCCACTAATTCCTGTTGAGCAGATTCGATACTTAGGACTCCATCTTGACAAGAGACTTACTTGGAATCCACACACAAGACTGAAACGACAAGAAACTGCTCGTAGATTCCAATTGCTACAACACTTACTTGACGAAAGCTCTAAACTTCCTATTCACTACAAAAAATTAGTATACACTAGGATAATCAGACCAATTTGGACATATAGAATTGAGCTCTGGGTCTCCACCAAACCATCAAATTTCTCCCACATCCAATCCTTACAATTCAAAATCCTACATAAAATCCTTGATGCTCATTTATAAAGACCTTGACATCCCATTCGTTGCAGAATTGGACCAAAACAGATATGCGTCTTTTCATTACAAGCTCCTTAACCATCCTAACCCATTAATTCTTAATCTTTCATCCTTAATAATCCCTGATAATCCTCCGAGGCATCTGAAAAGAAGATGGCCAAGGGACCTTCTAATTTGAATTAATGTTTGAAGTACCACCAATGGGTGCTCCCTTTCCAAGATTTTCAAGTGTATATGAAACATACAACATATTTACTTATTGTATTATTTTGTACAGTAGTAAACTACATTAAATAAATAAATACAAAAAAAACAACCAAATAAACATTGGGATAGTGAATCGGATAGTTTAGTAAGAGATGTATTTATATGCGGGATCAGAGATAAAGCAATGCAAGAAAAATTGTTAACATAAGGTGATATAGACAGTAGAAAAGCTTAAGAACTGTGTAATCAGCAGGTAATCGATACCTCAGTTTTAAGGCCAAAGAGATTATAGATGGGGTACTTAAATGTGATCATTCGAGTAAGTCGGACGCTGCTACTAATAAAAATAATAAAGTAGATAAATCTAAGTGCCAGATATCATTCCTTCCATTATAAATTCCCTAACCACTCATTCACCAATTTCTAACCTTGCAATCTCATGCATTCCTGATTATCCTCCAAGGCGCCTGAACAGAAGATGGCCTCGAGACCAGCTAATGTAAAATGTCATTAGAGTGCTACCAATGGGTAGTTGATCTACACGCCTGTAACACTCCATTTTGACTAAGATCATATTTACTAAATATATTATGTAATGTACAGTATTCAATTTCAATAAAGATATTTTTAAAAAAAATCTAAGTGCGAATATTGAGGATATAATCACATGAGACGGCGATACCCTACCTTTGGAAAGTTGTGTTCAAAATGCAACAAGAAAAATCTCTTTGCTCCAGTTTAATTGTTGAAGTACAAATAAATTAGATCTATTAGAACAAGAACATAGTCAAAGTTATGAAGAATACTTAATAAACAGTCTTTCACTAGAAATCCTAAACTAAAGAAAGGTATTGAATATAAAAAGATCTGAGTTATGTTCAAGATATTATGAGTAAGGTAAAATTTGAAAAACTTGGTATTATACACCAAGAACTTACACCAACTACAAAAATTACATCTCTTCCAAATAATATTATACCAGTATTAGGAAAGATTGATCTTATTGCTTTTATAACGAAACATGGCATATGTTAGAATTTATGCTGTTCATTACAATTGTGCGAATATTTTAGGTCTGAAGCCTTATAAATTTCTTATAGAAAACATTTTCAAATTAGTTTAAAAGGGCGAAGATAACATTATACCAAAGCGTAACAGTAGCTTATCCCCCTTAAATCCATTTAGTAATACAAATATGAAGAAAAATTGAAGTAAAAATATTTATGAAATGAGAGAAGGAGGCAGAAATAAAATACTCTAATAACCATAAATATTATATTTCATCTCAATGAACAGTTGATTCAAATAGACAAAGATTACAATAATCTACACTGAGGCAGGAATCGTTAGAGCTCAATAGACCTGCTGCTCGGCCAGAGAACAAACGTCGACGGACTGCTCGACCTCACAGCTCATGTCCATCTTGCAGCCGTCCGGAGAACAGCAGACTCCATCAGCAAGGCAGACACCGATGGAACACCGTTGACCGCCCCGAAGCTGCATGGGCTCTGCGGCGCACTGGCTGAGGACTGCGGGCGTGCCGATGAGGCAGCCGATCCGCGGTCCGCAGCAGACCGTCTTCCCGACGCAACGTCCCTCAAGGCCGGGCCCGCAGCGGCGGCAGTCCGGGTCCCGCAGGCCGGGCCGGAGGGACCTCTTGCCACCCCGGGGGCAGTTGGTGATGAGGCAGCTCTGGACCAGGCAGAGGGCGGTGAGGAAGAGGAGTGCTCTGTACATCTTGTGGCTTCTCGGGTCGGACTGTGACCTCAGCTCACCGCACGGGACCTTATATAGTCCGCCGTGGGATTACTTGCGCCTCATCTCATAAATAAATCTCTTTCAGCCCCCTCTCAAGGAGCACTTTTCTATGCCTCCTTGATAATACACTGCCTGCTGAGGGTGGAATACTAACCAAGTTGCTTATTGCTGTATTCATATTCAGCTCTATCATACTAAGGGAGAAATAGTCCGAGTTACCCGTTATACATAACTGCTATAAACTTCTATAAATAAATAGAATATGATTTTGACTCACAGAAATATCAATTAAATGTAGAGGTGGGCTAAGCAATAACAGTCAAGTTGAAACAGAAATAAATACCTATTTGACCATTACGGCACTGAATCTTGGATACTGTAGTCTATACCAGTCTAAACCTAAACCAATGTTTTAAATGATACTGTGAAGTGATAAACAATGAATCGTGAATATCACGTTGAAGTAAATGTAACTTCAATCAATTTATTTAGTTTTATTTAGCTATTTTAGTTTCTGTTAAAAAAAGATTTGAGATTTGATTATATATTGTACAATCAAATCTCAAATCTTTTTTTAACAGAAACTAAAATAGATAAATAAAACTAAATAAATTGATTGAAGTTGCATTTACTTCAACGTGATATTCACGATCCATCTGATCGAATTTTGGTAGATGGACTATTTTCTTGAATTTCCGAAGTTTGAGAGTTACACTATGCTCTAACAGTCCATTATTGTGCGACCTAATGAACATAAAACTGCATTCATAATTTCCGAAACAATTTCAACTAAAACAAGGCGAATCCATCTATTCAGTCATATACGACTTATAACACCAACATTCAAAATATCCAGTAAAAATTATTTCATTTGATTGGTTTTTTAATTATTTTTTTATTACTTTTTGTATATATAATGGAACTGCAATTTTATATCAAAATTGATAATCCTCTATCTGTCCCAGAGATGTTAGACGTAAACGTGAGGATATATTTTTAATACACTGTAGAAAATGCTTTAATTGATCTTGATTAAATTGGATCTTTTAAGAATAAATATGTTTTAGCGTAGATTAAAGAGCTTACCATCCCTTTCCCGTTCATTTCAGATACGTAAGGGATCTACTGGGTAATACCCTATTCAAACCATAGTGTAGGGTCAACATTTAATTTCATAGGACTGCCATAATATGACTTGAATAGGTGGGTACATGTAATTCCTAGTTACTGAAGAAGTTAAAATATTACAAGCTGATCTTCACCTCAATTATTATAACACAGATCAAATCCGGATGTTAAATGCCACAAATCTGAAAAGGAATGTAAAAAATGATTGATGGACTCATTAAAAAAGTGGCCGAAGAGTATCCTTTCCATACCCGTATTAGAGATGAGCAATAGAAGTTATCCTGACTACTTTAGGGATTATTTCATTTTAATGAACTTTTTCGAGTAAAATATCAACTGTGATAAAATAATGAAACATTTTGATCACATGCGTTAATATAATAAATCAATAAAACCATATCCACATTACGTAACAGAACTTTAAGTATAGAAGTAACACCCCTATGTTAAGGAAACGGTTGTTAGTGACTTCGGCGATATCGTTAACAGCGAAGCAATCCAAAGAAGAAGCGTCCCACATCACCCGAAATAACCTCCATCGAAACGAATCCACGGCTTCCGTCTGCTACAGGTACTACCATTCCAAGAACGTACCAACTGCTTGCAAGCCAGACAATCAACTCTCCCTGGAGTTCAGTCACGACGATGACTCGTCTTATTCGAAAGAGAATGTGAGGGAATTCTGGCAGTTGTTGGATCAGACAGTATGTCTCCAGAAACGTGAAATCTGTAAGTAGAATCTTTGTTTTGTGATTGGCTGAGCACTGAAGTACTTTACATCAATGTGACTTGTAGCAGATCTGTAGGGTTATATAGATAAAGATATCAATAAAACATACAACTTTCATGTTTAAATTTTCAACTATTTTGCAGAAAAAGTTTTATTTCCAATGAAGGGATTTTCCATAAGAACTTTTTATGAGAATTTGGGTCACAAAGGCCAAGAATTATTAGGGATTTGAGTAGTTCATCTTCTTGTTTCTCCCATTCACAAAGTGCTATGAACGATTTAAGATAGCTAAAATCTTTCTAAAGGCTCATTGAGCGCTTGAGTCATACTAAAAACTAATATATCACTGTTGCCTCGTTTTTCCAATCCACCAAACACAGCTAGGTTTTTATTTTCTCATGCAATTGTATTTTCTACAGCATTTGCACAAAACAAATTATTTTAATCTTGCAATCCGAACTTCTTTTGGGTAATTATTTATTTCCACTCCTTCAAAAAAGATAGAAAGATATCGCGTCAAACATATTGATTATCATAAAGCTTCAGCAAAAAGGAGATCTTGGGCCCGATTTCTTTCTTCCTTATCAGTTGCTGTTTCAACCAAAATAGTTTGGGAAAAGTTGCGGCAATCAAAGGTAGGCCAATTAACAAAATTTCGCGATCAATAATTTACAATCAAAACACTATCACTGAACCCAAGGAAATAGCGAATGCCTTTGGGACTTACCTGTCAAATATTTCAAAAAACCCGTCGAACCACCTCCGCGTTCAGTGTTCTCTTAACCCTAATCACGATACCGAGCCATACAATTTACCTTTCACAATGGAAGAACTCCAACATAGCATAAGAACATCCCGTTCCAAATTTCCATTAAAGCTTATTAAACACTCACCTCCTATTGCTATTGACCTACTTAAGCTTCTTAACAACATGTGATTTGCCAGAGATTTCCTAAAACGTTGGTCCTCAGCAACTGTAATCCCTATAGTTAAATCCAACAAAGATCCTAAACTAATTCAGAGTTATATAACTATCTCACTCACCTCGATTCTCTGCAAACTGACTGAAAAAATTGATAATCGTCGCCTCCTTTGGGAACTGGATACTCAAAATCTATTGGATAGGGACCAATGTGGATTTCGAAAATACAAGTCTACCATCCACCTCCTCTTCAAATTTAATTCCTTTTTGAAAACTTCTTTTGATAGAAACCAGCACGTTTTCGCATTTTTTCTAGATCTAGAGAGCGCATTTGATTTATGCTTGAGAAAAAAAATTCTAGAATCTTTACAACTATGGAGATTCTCTGGCAGCCTTCTGTTTTTTATACAAAATTTCCTGACCAACCGTAACTTCAACGTTCGCACTGGTTCATTGTTTTCGGACAAATTTGATTTGCCTAATGGTGTACTTCAATGCCCTGTTTTAAGCCCAACAATGTTCAACATTGCAGTTAATGATATACGAAACTATATAGATAAACCGATCAATGTATGCTATATGCTGACGACGTTCTGCTTTATTACAAATCTACCAATGTCAATTTTGGTCAATCTGTAATGCAAAAAAACTTAAACAATCCGGAAATATGGGCTGCAAGCTGTGGCTTTAGTTTCAGCCTGTCTAAATCATCCGCAGTCCTTTCTTGCTGAATCCGGCGATGTCCTCAAACACTTACGGTATGTCTTGGGAACCAATACCTAAACAACCCGAATTCAATTAGATACCTTGGGGTGGTCTTTGATTTTAGGTTGTCATGGAAATTACATGTGGATAAGCTGTTGTCCAAGCTATCAAAAATATCTAATGTTCTAAAAGTAATTTCCAATTTAACATATGGATGTGATAGGGCCCATCTATATATACGCTCACGATATATCGGTGTTTAATAATACCGGTGATTGATTATGGCTGCGAAGTTTATGGGCGTGGCTCAAAGAAAATTCTTAACAAGCTAGACTCAGTACATCATTCTATGATCCGTAGAGCTACCGGGGCCTTCAGGACTTGTCCTATCAGCAGCTTCCTCTGGGAGGCCCAAGAGTGGCCACTAGAACTACGCAGGCACTACCTTTTGCTGAAATTTCTAGGTTGTCTCAAAACGACCCAAGACATTGATGTTTCAGGGTACAGGTTACCTAGTTGCCTCACCACCTTTCCTCCCCTACCCGATTTCTATCGCTCCCAAACTAAGTTATACCTATCATTCCCCAATCCATTACCTCCGTGGATAAACAAAATAGCCAATTTTGATTTCACCTTAGAATCCATCGATAAATCATCCAACCCTCCTGAAGTACTCAAGCAATGTTTTTTAAGTGTTCTCTCTAGCTACAAGGGCTGTACATGTATCTACACTGATGGGTCAAAATACTTTAATCATGTTGGTTGTTCAGTTGTTCTACCTACGAAGACCATCCCCCCATTATCAGTGTTTTCCTCCGAGTTATATGCAATCTATTTGTCATTAACGTTAGCACATGAAGTAAATGGCTCCTCCATTGTGATCTGTAGTAATTCATACTCGAGCCTCAAGGCTATACAAAATTTTCAGATTTCGTACAACCCCATCGTTTTTTCCATCATAACATTAATCAAAAAATTACATAAAAAAGTAAATTTCCTAATCTGGATTTTGCCTATAGGTAGTCTGGTGAGTCAATTCATAAAAATTTTTTTGAGGTTAATAACTTCCAGTTGAATGAAATTTGTATTAAATTATCATAATATGGTACAACGTTTCGGGACCACTGTCCCATATTCATGTACTTTTAAATTTCCTGTGGATCCCCAGTCATGCAGGTATAATTGAAAACAACTGACTGACACAGCTGCCAAAGAAGCATGCACCCTATTTCCAGTGCCTGAGTGTAACTTGGCGCTGTATGATTACCATAAATCGGTTCTGACCCAATGCAAGGAAGCATGGCGCTGATTTTGGTCCAAGGTACATGAAACAAATAAAATGAAGACAATACTTGGTGATACGCAACCTCTACCGCCAATCATCGAAAATCGCCGTGAACAATAGCGTCATAACCCGACTCAGAATCGGACATACAAGATTAACACACAACCACCTTCTTGAAAGAAATCCTTCACCGACATGTGATAGTTGTAAATGTGACCCATACGATGGAGCATATCGTGGAACACTGTTCGCGGCTGGAATCATCGAGAACGTATTTTGGCCTCCGGGGACAACGTGTGCAAAAACCTTACTGTCAGAAAATTGGAATAATTTGTTTAATAATTTCCTAAAGGAGAATAACCTGTACCAAGAAATGTAACCACGAAATCCAGAATACGGTGCCTCTAACCCTGTAGTTGTATACGGCACCTAAAAATTAAGCAAATAAATAAATAAGAAAAGATAGGAACAATTACTTCTTGACCAGACTATAGGTTGATTAATCATATATAAGCAGCATCATATATAAACAGCATATATAAACAGCATATATAAACAGCATCATTGGACTCTATAACCATTAACTCTTGTTTCTCTATATTATTTAATAGATTATATACATTTTAATGTTTTAATTTATTTTTCGAAAAGAACTTATATAGAATATAATAGAATTAAATTTATTTTTTTTAAATTTACAATCTTATACAAATCATAAATGTATGAATAACTTGATTTCACTCACATAAGTATAGTTTATCATAACTGTACATCGACTCATTATAAAAACTATAAACGTAAATAATAATACATCACATTTTATAATTTAATTATTTTATACCAGTGGGGAGAGAGTGGGCTCTGGGATCCTCAGGTCGATTGTGTAAATATTGTATATTAGAGTGTAAATGTGACTAGAGACTATATTATTTTATTATTATGTTATTTTATTTATTTATTTTTCATACAGATAATTTGATTATGTTAATTTTGTTTATTCTTCTGTTGTATATATTTTAAGAGTTTTTTTTTTTTTATTATTAATTTATTTTATTTTATTAGAGTATGCATGAGATCAATCATCACTATTACCTATTGCCCACGACTGTGTGGCAGATTGTAATATCTATCAATAATTAAAAGAATATAAAAAAAAAAAATATTTTATACCTACATCAACGAAGCCATAAGGAAAATTAAAAATACCAAAAACAACCGTGATAAAAACGAAAAAAACAATTAATTGAACTGAACAATAATTACAGTAATTATCCCTATTCATAAAACGTGATAGATGTGTGTGGACCTCCGCAGCTTAAGGAATCGAGTGATTTGCATTCTGACATTATGAACCAGTAAATCTTGTTAAGTTTTTCTATGTTATGGTAAAGAACTTATGTACACATTAGCTATTGTAACGGTGGGTAGGGGTTCAAAAGGAATCTTTACTAGACCAAACGTGAAGAGTAGTGAAAAGAAAAGAAATGAACTGCCGAATTTTGTCGTTATTGTATTTTAAAATAAGTGAACATAATAAAGGAAAACAAAATATAGAGAATATATACAAACAAGAAAAAAAAAAAAAGAACAAAGAAAACTTAAAACTATTACAAAAATGAAATAAAGGTTGAACAAGAGCAAAAGAAAAAAAATGTTTTTATATCACCGTGGGTGATTAATGGGGCCTAGTCTGGGTACATTATGTCCTGGTGAAGGTAGATTCTGAAAAGAGGTACGTCTGACTGCCTTGTCTCCTTTTGGAGGATGACTAAGCTGGCGATGATGGTCGACTGCTGGCTACTAAGATTAAGTAATTTGAACAAACTTAACAGCCGATGCGTGGGCACACCAAGAGACTCACAAAAGTGTATTATTTATTTGTTACAGTCTAAAAAACAAAAGAGGACATATGCTTTAAGAGAAAATAGCTCGTGTAACATATGTTTTTATTGTTTAAATAGAACATATGTTACACGAGCTATTTTTTTTTTCATTAAACGATGTGTTGGCCGCAACACCTATATTGTGCATAAATATATAGGACGTAGTGAAAATTGTTTTGATCGAGGGATATAAAATTTCTTAATTTTCAAATTGAGAAATTTTATACAAAAAATAAATATGATTTTACTATATTTTATAACTATTAAAGTTCTAATTTTTCTATAACTCTGAGGTTTGTCATTTAACCCTTGATCTACTCTTGGGATATAAATCTTCTTAATCTATCGGTTCGACATAATCAGATTGTTTCCTCTAATATCCCTTAAACTGTTTTCATGTAAGAACTTTTTCTTGGATTTTTAGTATTGCGTTTTTACGTTCATTCCCCTCTTGAATTTCCACCGAGAGGAAAAAATTCTCCCGTTCAATGGGCAGGTAATTAATTTTTAAAAGGTCAAGTCTGGTCAAGAATTTTTTTTTTTTGAGGAGTAAAAGAAAATAATTACCTTCTAATGATTTTTTTTTCAATAATACACCAAAGAAAATGGCTACAAAATACACACCAACATCAGCCCGGAATCTTTTACAGCTCAAGGAGAGGTTATCCACAATTCAGAGGGCTTGTTATGCTTCAAAAATAAACTGGTCCAACTGAATGCGTCATGTTTGGTTAAACAATAGAAATAATATTGACAGAACACTTTATTAACTGACATAGAATTCCAGAGAACATAACTATTTCGTATCTAACTTCGGTTGATCATTTATGAAGGTTGTTACTATTATTCATCTGTCTATCTCTTACGTGTAGTCGGGTAAAACTAATAAGAAAATGACTCACTAGCTTGCTGGAATAACACCACATTTTATCTTCTATTAATCTCCCTTATATACATATTAAGTGTTTGTTTTTGAGAGGAGTTAGGATTAGAGCTGACAATATTCCAAGTCATCCTTCAACTCCCTCCCTCTACCAGTTTATGAACAGGCCTTATAAACTCTAAAAAGTGATTTAAACAAAATTAGAACACAAAATTACAAAAGTAAAACTAAAAACTGAAAGAAAAAAGAAAGATGAAGCAGTGTTACTCCATGATAGTGTTACCTTCTCAAAATGGTATGTTAGGCCAAGTTAGATATAAAAGTATTAAATATTGCAGAAATCAAAAACAAAACAAATTTAAATGATTTATTTTTTATCAATATATTTGTTTGAGAGTGGTTTAGTTTATTTAAAAACAGTTTTGATCTTTTTTCTCAACTTTATTCTTTTTAAACTTCCAACGTTTCGACCACTTAGGTCATTTTCAAGGATACCTTTACTTTGTTTCAATTTTTTTTCTTATAAAATTCTTAAAATGCCGGCTAATTGCCTTTGTCCCATAAATTCTTCTATACAATTCTTTCTCAAATTTAAAACTTTTACTAACCACTTTTCTTTCTATTATTTTCATTTGCAAACTCCAAACAGATTAAATTTGGGAAAAAATTGTATAGAAGAATTTATGGGACAAAGGCAATTAGCCGGCATTTTAAGAATTTTAGAAGAAAAAATGAAAACAAAGTAAAGGTATCCTTGAAAATGACCTTGAAAGTGGTCGAAACGTTGGAAGTTTAAAAAGAATAAAGTTGAGAAAAAGGATCAAAGCTGTTTTTAAATAAATTTAAATGAGTTTATAAAGAGTTCTATTTATATGCTTTGTATTCTTAAACCAAACATGTATAAGATGCACAATGGTAGATCTGTCGTCATCCCTATGGAATTCTATTCCCTCTTTCATTCGTAGTTCTAATATCCTTCCGACCTTCAAATCCCGTATCTTCGACCACATTCTGTTCACCCAATTCCAGAAGGGAACAATTGAAAGTTTCAAACAAGGTTTATATATTTTCTGTACCTAATGATTCAGGTTTTCGTTTATCATTGTAAATATGTATATTAGCAGAAATTGTACATTTACCATGTTTAGTTCAATTATATTTGATTTGTATCATTTTTTTTCTATTATTTATTATCGAAAATGTTTGTCATCTTATGTTTTATAATGTGACATATGGTTTTACTTTATCTGTTCTATTCTTATTTTATATATTCTGTTAATTATTGTTGTTTATTTTTATCTTTTTAAATTCAATATTTTATATTTTATGACGTTTTATAATTTCATTTTTTTTTTTTTTTTTGTATTTCACTCTTAGCCTCTAAAGCCTGATTTTGACGCCTGTTTATTATTCTTTATTTGTATCGTAATTTAACATGCAGTAGATTTTTTTACTAGCCAACGAAATGGTTAAAATTATAAACTAGGATTAAAATATAGGAACTAGATTCTGTCAAAAGGAATTAATTAATTATATTTTAATATCGGTCAACTAAAAGGAGTTCTGAGTAAATTTGTGAATGCAAAATAACCTTTTCTACCTGTTCTTCTTTATTCTCTTTGATTCCTCCTGATTTTTTTTTTTTTTTATGTATTAGGATTTCTTACGGAGAAAACGGTCTACGATAAGCGAAATATGAAGTCGGTTAAAAGGAGTGTAGCAGTTTGTAAAAAAAATAGTTTGTTAAATGTAAGTTTTTAACAGAATCTTGCATAATGTGAACAAGATCAAAATAATAATAATAATAATGTTCAATATTCAGGAATAAGGTAATAGGTAATAAATACACACTGATAGGCAATAGATAATTTCATCAAAACTAAATGAGCATACCCGGTAATAAATAACTGATATTCATTTTCTATAGTTCCTTATGTAGGAAAGTTACGTATAAATAAATTTCTACAGTAAAAAGTTCTACTAAAATACTGATTTTTAGGATTTTCTTATGTATTTATGGTGTTCTTAATAAGCGTTCTTTTTTATGTAATTTATTGAGACCAAAAATTTAATTTTTTTTTTAATTAATATTTTAAATGAATCTCGTAATAACATCCCTCATCAAAAAGCCAGAGTGGCGTATCAGCAAATTTTGTTAATTTACCAAAACATGGATTTTGTTTCATTTGAAAATAATTTATATTATCTTCCCAATGCTAAAAAAATTCAGACTGAATATGTGACCAATTAAAAATTAGTAAATGCTCAATTGACCATTAAAAAATAAAATTAGCAGTTGCCTTAAATCAACAATAATAATTCAAACATAATTGTCTCAGAATTTTTTACATACACCCTTTTGGCATTGGATCAACGATGTATCATTTTAAAAATAATAATTCAGATAAAAATGGGTATGATACCTCTGAGTTACAAAGTATTAGTACCAAAGGTTAAAATTTAGAAGTCAAATAAGTTAAATTGGTCAACAGTCCATAAGAGAAATTTTTGTCTCTCCACTGCTACCGAAGGCTCTTTAATTGCTAAAGAATGTGCCATAAACAATAATAATATAATAATAGAAAAAATGTATCAACATTTGACAAAATAAAACATATTTAACCGTCAAGTTCATTTTAAAGCTTTATTTTTAGTAGGTTGTTATATATTTTTTATAGTACCTTATCGCCTTTAAATCCATTTAGTAATACGAATCTGATGAAAATTGAAGTAAAATTATTAATGAAATGAGAGATGGAGGCATAAATAAAATACTCTAATAACCATAAATATTATATTTCATCTCAATGAACAGTTGATTCAAATAGACAAAGATTACAATAATCTACACTGAGGCAGGAATCGTTAGAGCTCAATAGACCTGCTGCTCGGCCAGAGAACAAACGTCGACGGACTGCTCGACCTCACAGCTCATGTCCATCTTGCAGCCGTCCGGCGAACAGCAGACTCCATCAGCAAGGCAGACACCGATGGAACACCGTTGACCGCCCCGAAGCTGCATGGGCTCTGCGGCGCACTGGCTGAGGACTGCGGGCGTGCCGATGAGGCAGCCGATCCGCGGTCCGCAGCAGACCGTCTTCCCGACGCAACGTCCCTCAAGGCCGGGCCCGCAGCGGCGGCAGTCCGGGTCCCGCAGGCCGGGCCGGAGGGACCTCTTGCCACCCCGGGGGCAGTTGGTGATGAGGCAGCTCTGGACCAGGCAGAGGGCGGTGAGGAAGAGGAGTGCTCTGTACATCTTGTGGCTTCTCGGGTCGGACTGTGACCTCAGCTCACCGCACGGGACCTTATATAGTCCGCCGTGGGATTACCTGCGCCTCATCTCATAAATAAATCTCTTTCAGCCCCCTCTCAAGGAGCACTTTTCTATGCCTCCTTGATAATACACTGCCTGCTGAGGGTGGAATACTAACCAAGTTGCTTATTGCTGTATTCATATTCAGCTCTATCATACTAAGGGAGAAATAGTCCGAGTTACTCGTTATACATAACTGCTATAAACAATAGAATATGATTTTGACTCACAGAAATATCAATTAAAAGTAGAGGTAGGCTAAGCAATAACAGTCAAGTTGAAACAGAAATAAATACCAATTTGACCATTACGGCACTGATTCTTGGATACTGTAGTCTATACCAGTCTAAACCTAAAACAATGTTTTAAATGATACTGTGAAGTGATAAACAATGAAGTACAGTATATAATCAAATCTCAAATCTATTTTTAACAGAAACTAAAATAGCTAAATAAAACTAAATAAATTGATTGAAGTTGCATTTACTTCAACGTGATACTCACGATCCATCTGATCAAATTTTAGTAGATGGACTATTTTCTTGAATTGTCAGAAGTCTGAGAGTTACAATATGCTCTAACACTCCTTTATTGTGCGACCTTATGAACATAAAACTGCATTCATAATTTCTGAAACAATTTCAACAAAAACAAGGCGAACATATCTATTTAGTCATATACGACTGATAACACTAACTTTCAGAAGTTTCCAGTAAAAATTATTTGATTTGATCGGTTTTTTAATTATTTTTTTATTACTTTTTGATATATAGAAATCATAGCATATGTTAAGTTAGCTATTGATTCAAACTCTCCCTAGATCAAAGAAACTATGAAGTATAAGTCAAAATTTTCAAATGTCCTACATGGTATACATTTCAGCCTATTTCTACTGTTCATTTCTACTGTACCTATCATCATTATAACATACTTGCATGTATTTTGTATGATTTTAAATACTGATTTTATTGATTTGGTATCGTTTCCAATTGTTGATATGTTAAGTTTTAATCCAAAACTACTGATTTGTAATATATATATATAGTATCAGCATGATACCATGATACTAAAATAGTATGAGCATTCTTGAAAGATGTGACCATTCGTCATATTGTTATTATAATACTTAGTAGTAGTAGTGGTGGCGTCTCATTTGTAATGACTGAGACTGGTGTGTCCTACTCTCAATCTAGTCAGCCCGACCTCTTCTTTATATCTTCGACCGGAGGATCCTCAGGGCCCAACTTCCTTCTCTATAATTTTCAACTGTGCCATTCATTCCACACAGACTGCCATCTATCTTTAATTTCCCTTCTAAAGGGTCTACTTATTTCTTTTTTTGAGCTAGGACGGTTCTGCCGTTCTTAAATCTATTATATTCCTCACCTACATCTACAATGCTGTCCTCAGATCCACATATTTTCCTGACACATGGAAATTATCCATAATCAAAATAGTTCCCAAATCATAAAAGCCGCCAAAACACCCATCCTCTTACCGTCCTATCTCTCTGTTACCTATCATGGGAAAAATCCTTGAGAAACTTATCTTACAACGCCTGTACCCCATCCTAGATTCCAATCATATAATCCCAGATCACTAGTTTGGATTCCGAACATCCCACTCCACTATCCAGGAATGCCATTGTGTGGTTGATGTAGTCTCGTCTTCATTGGAGCGCGGAATTTACTGTTCGGGAGTCTTTCTTGAAGTAGAACAGGCTTTTGATCGAGTCTGGCACTCAGGACTGCTATACAAGATCCGTGAATTCCTACCCCCTACATATTATCTCATTACTCGTTCTTATCTCTCAGACAGGTTATTTCAAGTAAATCACAACAGCGCTTATTCATCCCTGTTTCCTCAGTCTGCTGGTGTATCTCAGTATCCTTACGTAGTATCCTTGGTCCTATCCTTTATACAGTTTTTACAGCTGACATCCCAACCCATCCTAACTCTATTCTCACCACGTATGCCGCTGACACATACCTATTGTCAGTGAATAATGATCCTTCTATTGTATCCCAAACCCTCCAATCCCACATCACCACCCTTGAAGAATGGTGCAAAAACTGGAGGATTAAAATAAATCACATTTACCCTTCGTCGTAATCCTTCGTCTTGCCCCACAGTATCCTTTAATAATACCCCATTTATTTCTGTTGAACAGATCCGTTACTTAGGACTAAATCTGGACAAACGGACTGACATGGAATCCTCATACAAGACAGGAATTTTCTCGTCGATTCCGACTATTACAACATTTACTAGACAAACGGTCCAAACTTCCAATCCATTACAAAAGACTGATGTACATGACTGTTATAAGGCCTATCTGAACATACGGATTTGAGCTATGGGGCTTCACTAAACCACCGAATTCTCCCGAATCCAATCCTAACAGTCCAAAATCCTTAATGCTCCTT
>NW_027111097.1:74861-90090 GCF_000696795.3 Halyomorpha halys | reverse complement strand
AATTTACTATGCTATTATATATGAGGTGGCATGCAGTAAAAAAAAAAATCATTTCTGTAAATTTTATTTTTAATTCTATGTCCTCTAACATTAATTCTTTTTTAATTTCATCAGGTTACATGTATTGGAAATCATGACAGCGAATAATCCGCTTACTGTAGTTACAATACAACAGAGCTGTAATCTCAGTTTGATATTCACTTCTGAAGTATTTAAGTGATAAGAGCTTATGTTATTGTTGCCTATTCAATGTTTCGATTAATAGCCATCTCTCATTTATTTTATTTTTTTAAAACATTTTTAAGGCTTCCTACTAAATTAGTAATAATTTTATGTATGCAAAAAGGATATATTTGTATTTAAATCATTTTAGTCTCTTTTTTTTTTATTATTAATTAATTATATGGGGGCTATATTTTCTGTTCTTTGGGGACAGATTTTGTCAGGTGGAAATTGTCTTTTCAGGAGGGTTTGGAGACTCTCCCATCTTTGTAATTAATTTTATGTAAATAAAGTAAAATGAAATAAATATAGCAAAGAACAGATATGCTTCTTAGAAAATAGATAAATGGTACAAATAAATATAACAAAAAATTATAGTTAAAGAATAGGAAAGTCTTATTAGAGAGCTGAGAGTTTCTACGTCCGTCCTTGACGAAGTCGAAACATGATCCTGATATTCTGAAAAAGAATACGGGCATACTATTATTACCGACCCCAGCAAATCAAATTAGAAATACACTGAATTGTGGCGATTAAGAGGAAGAAGTTTGGACGTGTGTAGTCAGTCAAAGGAAAATTCACCTGTAAATGAACATTATAGAACTTCACAGCTGTTTTAAATTCACTAGAACCATTTTCCAGGGGGGGGGGGTGCGTTAGACGGCATCCGTCAATTCTTTATTTATTCTAACTGATTGGTTTTGGGTATACCACTTATATTTCGTCACATTGTATCACTTATATTGGAAATTACCTATATTAGATATCACTTATGTTGGATATTACCTATATTAGATATCACTTATATTGGGTTTCACTTACATTAGATATCCCTCATATTGCATATAACTTATATTGGATATCATTTATAGTGCATATCACTTATATTGTGTATCACTTTTTTGGCATCATTTAAAACAATGAAACAGTACGTCATTAAATGAATGGAATAAAAAAAAAAAAAAATCGCTTAAATTCATTTGGTTTCGTATTTTCCATCAAATCTGTATTCGGACATAAGGGAACTGTTAATTCGATTTTGATGGAATTTTCAGGGATTGGTCTCGTATCGATTTTGTCTGATTCCGCCCGCTAGGTATTTTTAAACCTATTTTCCTTGGCACACCAAAATTTCTAAAATGGTCCGATTTAGCCAATCCCTGAAGATTAGTTGATGATATGAGTGAAATTGGTACATTATTCAGTTTATTAAAGCAGTATTAAGTTTATATTTATTTCTAAAAGTTATACATTTCTTTATCCTTCAATTTCTCTCTATATGTAGATACGAAAAAAAGGAAAAGGAAGAAATCGGCAAGGAAGGTAAAGAATACGTTAAATAAGGAAATTAAGAGCATCCTAAGCACCCCACCGGCTGGCAGCAGGGCCTCAGCGACTTCCCACAGCACTTCGACCGAACAGGAGACTGTGGAATCCAATGGTATCATGTTCGAGGATCCCCCCACCCTTGCCGTGCTCAAGATGTTGATGGAACGAGGTGTTGACGAGGCGGCTCTAGCGATCCGCACCAACTACCCTCTCGAGCCACCCGTATGCACGTGCGGCCAGAAATGCTGCCTCTGCATCATGTTCTCGCCGCACTGGGACGGGGCACGGAGAACGTTCGAGAGGCAGCGACAGAGACTCTTACGGCAGGGCAAGCTTAAGCTGGGAGATGATCCTCTACCAGTCAATACCAGGCACACTATTGTGGTATAGTTATTCCAAAGACACCTATGATACAATTAGCGATTATTCAATACCAATTTGATTATTATCTGGAAATGAAAAAGTATTTAAATTAATTTTAACTAACATTAGAAAAATAGACAAGTGAACATAAGTAGCCATAAACTTTGCTTATTCTAATTGATTAAGTATTCATATTTAAAAAAAAAAAAAATCAGAAGTTAAACGTTTGCTACAAAAAGAGAAAAAGGAGAGAGAAATGACCAACTCTAACTCTGATTTTTTTTTCTTATTTTATTTATTTAAACAAATACAATAATATATACTACTTAGAACTAAGGATTATATATACACTACATACAATTTATCTTTGTTTGCCTTACGGCATTATAAGATGTTACAAGCTTGGTCCGCTGATGGCGGTTTTTACATGAGTGGCTGGACTGCCAGGGGCTAACAAGGAATGGGGAGGGACCATTCCGGCTGGTAGTGTTGAGGTGTGGGTGACTTCAGGCTGCAGAGCTAGAAGTCCTGACCAAGGGGACCGTGCTTTGCCACCTCCCAGGTCTTGGGGGAGGGGTTATTTCTCGGAATAGGGGATTAGCACAGGCTTTCAGCCCATCAAAGAATTTGATGTGCTTACGGCCTATGAATTCCGGCACAGAAGGGATTTAGAGTTCCTCTCTGATAACACTATTCCTGGCCCTTTGGAGTGTGGTTCCTCTGACTATTCGCCGAAGGAGGGAATTCTGGAAGCTCTGCAGTTTGGTTAACGTGGTCCGGTAGAGGAGCCGCATGAGTGGTGCGCCATGGAGCAGAGTCGGACGTATGATGGCCTTGTAGATCTGCAGCCTGAGGCGGAGCGAGATCTGCTGTGAGGTAAGCAGGTGGTAGAGTCTATACGACTTCTGTCGGGCTAGCTTAAGCCTCTCCCTGACGTGACTAGAGAAGGTGAGATGCCTGTCGAGAGTCACGCCGAGGTAGAGGATGCTATTAGAGAGTTTCCGATCCTCACCATCCACAACGAACTGCTGCGGTAGCCTGCTTTTCTTGCCCTTCTGGAAGGACAAGACAATGGCATCCGTCCTCGACGGATTAACCTTGATCCCGTCCTTCTTCTGAGCAGCTACAATGGTGGCAGAAGCAGTCTGTGCATGGAGTAGGGCCGAGTACAATGTTTCCTGTATATTAGTATATACAGTTTCAATATTCTTATAATAGTACACTATGCATTTTCTTCAAAAATACTTATGTACCTCTATTATCTTCTTATGGCTATCAATGTTATCTTATGCCGTGTACGGGGCTTCGGGGGTTCTAAGCTGACTAGGGTTTCCCCGTACAGGTATTATATTGAAATTTATTAATATATTAATGTATTATATTATGTATTTGTATTTATATATTTATATTATATATTTATATTTATTTGTATTATGTATCTCTATCGGTTCCTGATGGGAACCGACTGAAAAAGTGTGCGCTATATTTAATTCAAACACTAGACTGGACTCCCTCGCCATGGTATGCTAGATATGAATATCATAATTAATCATTGGAGTTCCTTTCCAACGGTATCGTCTTCACCAATTTACTATGCTATTATATATGAGGTGGCATGCAGGGATTATTAATTATAAAGTAAAGTCTTTGTTACATCTTTTATATTTACAATTATATATACATTACTATTATGAGAGAGCATGGTAGACTTGAATCCTTATACTTTAATTATAAGATAATGAATTGAGAAGTACCAGTTGGGATCTTTGTTATTTATACTGACTCTAAGTTATTAATTCTATCCTTGCCATTCAAATAACAACAAAAAAGGTCTTACTTGTTTCGGTACATCGGTCGGCTTGGAGGTTGTCGCGGAAGAGCGTCCATATTCGCCTCCTGGCTGCCGCTGATCTTCCAGACTGTCTTCCTCTGTGTCCAACTCACAGACTCTCCTCTTCTCAGACTCTCTCAGCCTGTCCTTCCGTCAGACTTCCTACAAGACTCTCCTCCTCTCTCCGACTTTCCTCCACTGTCCTTCGGTCACAGAACTGTCCTCAACTGTCCTTCCCTCACAGAACTCTGTTCGACTGTCTCCTCTCTCAGACTCCCTCAAAAGCTCTATTCGACTGTCTCCTCTCTCGGACTCCCTCAAAAACTATGTTCAACTGTGTTCCTCCTGCCCTTTCGGTTCATTTTCTCCCCTCTCCTTCTGACTCCTCCTTCTTTTGATTTCTGTCCTTTGATTGGTTCCTCTATTTTCAGAGGGGGTGAGAAGGTCCAATGACCTTCGACGAAAGTCGGTCTTTTTTCCACCTTTCATCTTTAAAAGTTTTTTCTTTGAAGAAAGCCGGCTTCTGGCGGCTTACTGTATTTTTCCTAGGTTTTTAGAGAAACCCCGTGTGAGATAAGGGATGTTTATTTGTTTTCAATTAAGGCGGCTATTTCTCTTTGCCACTCGCTGTACATTCCCCGAGATGTCTAATCTGGTCACGTGCAAGATACGGGCTGTTTGTTTGTGTATCTCTGCCTACGGTCAACCGTTTCCAGGTGGTGCATACGCTCTGTTATCTACATACCTCTGTACATTTCTTTAGATCTGCTGGCGATGGATATTTGTCTAGGTCTGGCGGTATCTTTGGCATGCCGACAAAAGAAATTATTTTAAGTTAAAAAATTCCAGCTGGTGCCTCTCATACATATCACTTATTAACGTTATCTTCTAATGTTTCTGTAATTCCTTTTAATCATTATGGTTGTTATCTTTTTTTTGAAGAAGGCCTGAAATTCTGGCTGAAACGTTTGCAGTAATAAATAAGTTTTTATTTATTTCTTTTCTCCACTGATCACACCCCTAATCATATTCTCCTCATTTAATATTAATTGTTCATAATATGCCTTCTTTTTTAACCATTGAAAGAAGAAAAAATTAATCCGTTGTCAAACAAAAAAATTTTCTCCTGGGTAGGCAAAATTATGCGTTGTGCAGTGAATTTAGCTATTACACTGAAACTAATGTCTTTCTAAAATTTTGAAAGAAAACATTATAGAATATGTTTGCATGACGGTTTGTAAAATGTCAACACAAAAGTGGAGGAATGTATCAATATATAATGTACTTTTATTAGGTATTTTTGATACAATGTACGTCATTATTATTTAAATGTACTATATAGTTCTTAATAAATAAATTAATATTTTACTCTATTTTCCTCTGTAGGCTGTGGATTCACCGGTTGAAGGCAAGAAACACGAAGTTAGTTCTCCACATGAATTAATTAATAAAATTAGGGGTAATTTCTAAAGTTTACAATTATTCATACTTAATATTATATTTATTATTACTGTCTTAAATGAAAAAAAATCTCGCTATCAAAAACATTAGTTCACCACTGTCTTAACAATACAGGTATATTATATATTTGAAAATATTAAAATATTCTTCACTCCAAATAAGTAGAGAGTATGCTGGTCGAAATACGGCGTGTTAGAATTTCACAAGAGGAGATCATAAAACGAAAAAAAGGTAATTCCGCCCGCCCTACTAAGACTCCCAGGGCGCGACGGTCCAACATAACTTTTTAAAACATTTTCTTAAAACGGGAATAGGAGACTTGTAAGACAGTTAAATCATCAAATCGATCATTATTTAAATAGCGCCTTAAATTGAAAACGTCGTAAAAACGAATTGTCTGTCAACATAGTCAAGAAAACCAATTAGCTCTAAGTAATAAAGAGCATCATGTAAATCAAATGATGTGTCTGCCTGTCCCTACTTATAGTTCCCAATTCTGCCAAAACTACACATCACAGAGCTTATTACTAAAAAACCTACCAAACATAACTATAATTATTATTTACCTTATATTACAAACATTTTGATCACAAATTAAATTTACTTAAAATTTTAGCATAATTTAAATATGTATTTAATGCCAGATCGGCCTGATGGGCCTTACATGGTTAATGTAAAGGGGTATTTTTTTTTTAAATTATGGGTGGGGTATCGTCTTATACAAAAGAAAGACACCCCTAACTATATTCAGTGTTCTAAATAAAACAAAAAATTAAGATAAAATAAATATATTAAAATAATAATTCTTAATAAAAGATAACAGTAAAATTAATAAAAACAAAGATATTTATGGTCAACTATTTATTTACTTATACGGTCAACTATTTATATACATCTATATAAATAACATTTACAGAGTTAACAAAATAAATAATTGTCTTCTAATGGAGAGAGAGAAAAAAAAAATTAGATAAAATAAAATTTTAGAGTGAGAATAACAGAACTGAGAAATATAGAATTTATAACAGGATGTCCTGCAGAAGCCTGGGCTTCATTCAGTCTTCGGGTTGTGGTTGGGTTTCCCAAAACTGTAGCTGCTCCTTTAACTCTTGGTATCTTGGAGTGGAACTTCATGTACTTTGTTTTTATGTAATCCTCTGTTGTCTCTATTCTATTATCGTGATTCCCGCTGTTTGTTAAAAACCAAGGAGCATCCAATTCAATTCTTACGACTGTATTTTAAGAAGAAGGCCTGAAATTCTGGCCGAAACGTGTGCAGAAATAAATACAAACTTATTTATTACTATAAATAAGTTTTTATTTATTTCTGTTCTTCACTGATCACACCCCTAATCATATTCTCCTCATTTAATATTAATTGTTCATAATATGCCTTCTTTTTTAACCATTGAAAGAAGAAAAAATTATTTAATCCGTAGTCAAACTAAAAAAAATTTCTTCTGGGTAGGCAAAATTATGTGTTGTGCAGTGAATTTAGCTATTACACTGAAACTAATTTCTTTCTAAAATTTTGAAAGAAAACATTATAAAATATGTTTGCATGATGGTTTGTAAAATGCCAACACAAAAGTGGAGGAATGTCTCAATATATAATGTACTTTTATTAAGTATTTTTGATACAATGTATGTCATTATTATTTAAATGCACTATTTATTTCTTAATAAATAAATTAATATTTTACTCTATTTTCCTCTGTAGGCTGTGGATTCACCGGTTGAAGGCAAAAAATCCGAAGTTAGTTCTCCACAAGAAAGAATTAATAAAATTAGGGGTAATTTTAAAGTTTACAATTAAAAAGATAACAGTAAAATTAATAAAAACAAAGATATTTATGGTCAACTATTTATTTACTTATACGGTCAACTATTTATATACATCTATATAAATAACATTTACAGAGTTAACAAAATAAATAATTGTCTTCTAATGGAAAAAAAAGAAAGTGAATTTGAGAAATAATTGAAGGGAGAGGGAGAAAAAAAAATTTAGATAAAATAAAATTTTATGACAATAACAGAACTGATAAATATAGAATTTATAACAGGATGTCCTACAGCAACCTGGGGTTCATTCGGTCTTCGGGTTGTGGTTGGCTTTCCCAAAACTGTAGCTGCTCCTTTAACTCATGATATCTTGGAGTGGAACTTCATGTACGTTGTTTTTATGTTATCCTCTGTTATCTCTATTCTATTCTCGTGATTCCCGCTGTTTGTTACAAACCAAAGAGCATCCACTTCAATTCTTAAGACTGTATTTTAAAATGATTGTAATTTCTTTCTTTTCGTAAGGGATGTTTTGAAATTTTGATACGTTTTATTCACTTCGCATCGATAAAGAACAACAGGGAGGTACGTGATTTTCGTAGCTCTTACAATTGAGGCACCTAGAAATTTGGCTTTATTATTAATATTGGTATCACTGACCATCATATTCTGGGGACTGCTTGAATTGAAGGAATAGACTAAAATATGAGAATATACCAAACCTCTGGTATGAGACTGGTTAAACAATAAATTACAATAGTCAGTGCAAATTGAATACAATTTTATTACGTGAAATAGAGGATAAAAACATAGTTAATTTAACACATGATGAATGTTGATTAATTAGTGCATAATGTTTCTTTAATTTAATTATTTTTTTAGGTTAATTGACAAAGGTAGGTTTTTGACAAAGGCAAAAGAGCCTGCAGGCTTTTAATAATTTTATTTTAGCTGTGATATTATAAATAAGGAAGGATAATTCAGAATTTAGGCCGCAATGTTGAAATTGTAAGAGAATAATCATATTGAGACTATATAAATATTTTTTATTATAATAAATGAGCAAACCCGTCTCGAATAAGTAATTATTTTTATTTCCCTTACCTACTGTTTAATGATAAATGTTACTTAGTGATTTAATTATTTTTGCACTTGTAATATTTCTTCAATATTATTCTTGTTATCTTTCCATCTTATTTATGGTTTTTGCTTTATTTTGTGCTGCACATATAGTACTAATGAACAGCTAGAGCTTGAGCTCTAACACACATTGCCCTTCACTGTGTCAACTTAAATAATATAGTATAATAAATAAAGCATTAAATTTACAATGTGAAAAAAATTATGATAATAATAAAAAAGCTGGGCAGCAAAAGATTACGCAATATGCAGCAATCGCCGATCGTTCGAGTTCTGTTGAGACACGGCAGCTAGATGTTGAGCAACCATTGGAGGTACAGGGAGACATCCAATTACGTCAAGAGGAAGTTGGATCCTATAACAATCCTAACCAATTAGCAGATATAAGAGATGGATGGAGGAAAAGAGGACAAGAAGAAGAAAGGGGATAAGAATAAAAATAAATTAGATATGGAGGAAGAGAGGAGTTGTTTACAAGGTTAGAGTCGAAGGGCGAGGAGAGGAGCAAGGCGGAGCGGGTTGGGGCAGGTCGTTGGCAGCCAGCGAGGCGCCCTGGGTTCGTCCACCCCGCCCGGGGTCAAGAGAGGGCGCCAAAATACCGAACAAATCTTAGCTATCGAACCTCAAATATATGTTTTAAAGTAAATTATAAATAATTCGTCTTGTTATTGGCTCTAAGTACAGAGGTCCTAATTAATATAAAAATAAAACAACCGTTTTAATAAATACAGAGTATATTTTCTTCGTCGTAAGTACTGCTTGATGAAATTTCAGTTTTCTAAACAATAGAAAAAGAACCCGAAATAGCAAATCTAGGACTCACAAACAGGAACATCTATATAAAAGTAATTTAAATTATATGAGCTGGGCGATTGACACGTTTTGTCAGACAATTTAAGTCTTCATCAGGACAGTTGTGATGGGTGGACATGTATAACCATGAATTTTTGTATTTTTATAATTATTTCTATATCAATTATATTACTAATTATTGTATTGTTTTATTATACATTACATATAAAATAGTTTAATTGTTGTGCATCTTGAACAATCTCAACAGCACATATGGTAACAGCCCTGGTGTTATGATCTCCTCTTCTGAGTTTCTGACATGTCGCACACCGACCAACATACTCGATATAGTTTGAAAGATTAGATAAGTAAGACTACAACGGAGGACGTGAGTGGCGAGTTTCACACCGTTTCCCAATTTAGACTCTTTTTAAATATTACTCGAATTAACTATCTTAAGTCCCCTCTTCACATTTTAATCAAATGTAAGAGTGATATAGGCCCGTGGCTAAGACTTATTTTTTTCATATCATGTATTAATGCTATAGCGTAGCCTTAGGCAATAGCTAGACTATACCACCTTAGCTGGACTCATATCAACACCTTATAATGCCACATGGAAATAAAAGGAGGAAGACTCAATAAAATATAATAATATAGTTCATGTTATATATGTATGAAGACTAATTTTATTTTAATAAAAAGTGTGAAAAAAAAATCTGTTTTTACATAAGTACTGAACATTCATGGCTTTTAGTGATTCACATTGTTAATTAATATTTTGAAATTAGAATAAAATATGATTGATAAGATCTTGAATTAAGAAACCGTCAATAAAGAACGAAATTGATTTGTTATTAGAATCTTATCAGAGAACGACTACATACACAGATGTGTCAAACCTAAAATATCTGATTTTCAAAACATTTATTACTCTCTCCACCAGTTGCCAATTAGTATAAAAATAATATTTTAGATATTAGACTAGTAATAATTGAGATATTTATTCTTTTATTAAATATTTTGGCCACAAAATCTACCCATGAAATAAATGTAATGTATGAAGCGATTAATTATCAAAAAACTAAACCTTAAAACGTCTTGTTAGCTATAACCTATATTACTCTTCCAAATTTATAGAACTTGTTTTGTCTTTTTTTAATAGCAAAATCATTCCTAAAATTTTCAAAACCTGCTCGCTGACTGTGATTTAATTTCTAATACACAAATACCCATAAAAGTGAAGGTAGTGAGTGGATCACCTCACTAAGCAGTTTATCCAGCCTTGAAAAGTTGGGTGCAATTTTCATGCCTGTCTTGAGTTAAGACAGCCCTAGCAGAAAATGTCTCCAAAGTTATAGAAATCTAAACGATGATTAAACATTTGTTTGGTTAATTGGAAGGTGATTTGTATGATGGTCAGTGATACAAATATTAATAATAAAGCAAAATTTCTAGTGTTAATATTTAGAACTTCAATTCACTAATACGAGCTAGTAATTAGAGATTCAATATTAAGAGCTAAGAAAATCACGTTTCTCTCTGTTGTTCTTTATCGATGCGAAGTACATAAAACGTCTCAAAATTTCAAAACATCCCTTACGAAAAGGAAAAAATTACAATCATTTTAAAATACAGTCTTAAGAATTGAAGTGGATGCTCTTTGGTTTGTAAGAAACAGGGGGAATCACTAGACTAGAATAGAGACAAGAGGGTATAACATAAAAACAAAGTACATGAAGTTCCACTCCTAGTGGTTACCTACAGTTAAAGGAGCAGCTACAACTTGGGAAACCCAACCACAACCCGAAGACTGAAAGAAGCCCAGGCTGCTGCAGAACATCCTGTTATAAATTCTATATTTATCAGTTCTGTTATTGTCACTCTAAAATTTTATTTTATCTAAACTTTTTTTCTCTCTCTCCCTTCATCTTTTTCTTAAATTCACTTTCTTTTTTTTCCATTAGAAGACAATTATTTATTTTGTTAACTCTATAAATGTTATTTATATAGATGTATATAAATAGTTGACCGTATAACTTAAAATATGAAGATAGTTAAGGCTGCAGTCAAAAAAGAGTCCTGCATACATTTCGAGTCAATGTCTCTTTAACCTATCGGATTGAATAATCCTGATGAAGCCCAAAGTGGGACGAAACGTCAGACATTAAATAGTTGAAAACGATCTTGATCTTTTTTGACCGCAACCCTGACCATCTTCTTCCTATCATAAATGTTATTTTTGTTTGTTTTTATAGAGTTTTTGTTATTAACTTTGCTTTTATGTTTTATTAAGAATTATTATTTTAATATATTTATTCTATCTTTATTTTTTTTTTTTTTTTACTTAGAACATTGTACATAGTTAGGGGTGTCTATAAATGTTATTTATATAGATGTGTATATGTATATAATAGTTGACCGTATAACTTAAAATATCCCGCATAATCAATTGTTACAAAAAAAAAATTGTAGCTCTTACATTACCGATGTAAGGTCCACCAGACCGATCTGGTATTAAATAAATATAATAATAAATAATAAAGTTTCAAAACATATGGTGTGAAATATTGAAATTTAAAAACACAGTATTACTCATATGAAATACAAATAAAATAATTGTCTATATGTAAATAAAAAAGTTATACCCAACTGTAAAATTTAAAAGAATACTACTAATGCAACGTGGAATCACTTGACCCGTTGTCGGTAAATTTAATCAGAGACGGTATTGGTAACTGGCAATGTAATAAAATATTTATGATCACTGATATGGCGCCCAATCAACATTCTCCTGTTTTGATACGTCCTGCATACATTTCGCAAACTTGATTAGAGGAAAATTATTTTCGATATTTGATAATCATGCCACTAAAGAAGGATTTAATGGTTTGACATTTCCTAATGATTATAAACTGCATATTAATGAACATCCTATGTGGGCCCGAAGATGAGGAAAAAACACCGATCTGTATCTGGGGCAGCTCCGAGAATATTTTTCCTGAGAATTTCCTTGTGTGTTATATAACTTTTACCTAAGCCTATAACTTTCATATGATTGAGAAATTAGAATTAATGTGAAATGAGTTTTACTGTAGTTGAAATAAACGACTTATTGACATAATTTCCAGATTGGTAAAATTTAACTTTCTCCAAGATGACAATAATTTGAAACAATTAATATTAATGTATGTAATTAATATTAATAATATATAATAAAATGTATATCATCATTGTATATTATATAATTATGACATAACATGTATTTCTATATTCAATTAGTAGGTTTTTCGTTTCATACACCACTCTATCGACGTTTTAATGCTCTCCCTTAATCTTCAAAATGAACCATCACTTCTTTAGAACCTTCTGATAGTGTCATATATCTATAGTGTGATACTGAAAATAAAATACCTAAGCAATGTATTAGGAAATATTTAATTTAAAACGAAGTATTCTCACATGGATAAAAATTAAAAGGATAATGCCACTAATGAACAAATGGTTGATAAAAAAAAAAATCCCTAAAAAATCGATTTCAAAAGTTTCTGTTTTTTAATTACTGTGAAAATTCGTATATAAGGATTTCAACGGACAATAAAAAAGGATACTTCTTGCTTTTCGATTTTTTTTCTGTTCACTTAAATAAAGAAAATATATAAACTAAAAAATAATAATAATAAACCCAATAAAAAATAAAAGGTATAATTGTTGAAAAGATTTTGTTTACTTTATTTCGATTATTTACCTCAGTTTTCCTTTTATTATTATTATTTATTATTTATTTATGATGTGAATATATAATTTTATTTCAGTTCATTTTAGTTCATACACGATTATTTATTTTTTTTCTGGTAAATATATATACTTACATTCATTGTACATATTGCTGTTAAGTGTGACAGAATGTATTATTCCAATAAAAGAAAGAGTATGTAAATCAAACTTCGATCATGCACAAGAAAAATAGCAAAACATAAAAATAATGTAATTTTGATATTAATATTAATTAAAAGGATAAAAAAACCTGCTCTACAATGAAAAAAAAGATCCTTAATAGTTATAAATAAAAAAGATAATATGAAACTATAATAATTAAAATATTAAATATGATGCCACCATTATTATCATATACGAGAAAAGAAATTTAAAAAAAAGACCTGGTTCACAGTTAAATTGAGTAAATGAAGTGTCCTCTTTATTAATGAAATAAAGACTTCAACAATGAAAATCCTGTTGAAGGATGAGTGTAGTGATGGTTGTATATCTCCGCCCACTGTAGCGAGTTGTACTGAGTGACTGCTGGTTGTAGAGACTGGTTTGCTCCTGATTCCCTACTAAATACTCGTACATCTCAACCAGCAGTTTACAATACAGGCAATACTATGAACTGTGAACTACTTTCCGCTATATGACATATAATGGTCTTTACGTTTAGAAATATTAGTAATAATGATAAATTTGTATTAACATAATTACAAAATTGAAATATCTATTCTTTCATTAAACATGTTCGCCGCAGAAACTAAGGACCCGTAAAAGTGGAGGTAGTGAGTGGATCACCTCGCTAAGCGATTGATTATAAAAAAAAATTAAACCTTCATTGTAAACATTCCCGACAAAAAAATGAAAGGAGAGAACCCAATTTTTAAAATGTGGCCCTAGTCTGCTAAATGGCACAGTTAAGGAATTACTCGTAAAGGTTAGGAGATTATTAACTACTTATTAAGGTGACTTATCATAATAAACTCGAAACTGCTACGGTGCCGGTTAGATTCTGGTCTGAGCGAGTTGACTTTTATTTCATCCGGCCCTACATAGCGAAAACTCGAACTTCACATTCTGGTAGGATAGCTCCCTCAGATGTTAGAAATGGTCAAGGAGGAAAAAAAAGAAAAAAAAGATGGACCAAAATGCAAAAAGACCCCCCATAGGACTTTCACTGATGGCCTTCCAAATAAAGATATATGCCATAGAAATAACTGCTCGTGAAAATCTAAAGAGAAGCCCTAAAGAAAAATATCTCTATATTGTAATATCACATTGTCCAAGCAGCACCGAGGAGTTTACATCATCATCTCAGGCACTGAAATCCGTTATGAATCTTCGCCGCTTTAAGACATTACTTATATTCTTCCCTGTATTGTGAAAATCAGCCAAGCTCTTGCTTCCATAAATTCTTGATCTTGTCTGAACATATCAGTCATAGCCGTCCTCTCTGTTTTGCATTCCACAAACAATAATCTCTTAATGGGGAGTAACGCATCCAGTCTTGCGACATATGCAGCCCACCGTTGTCTGGAAAGTCTTTTTTTTATTGTTCCATGTCCGGCTCTCAGTAAATTTCGAACAACTCTGCATGGTTCATCAGCCTGGACTGGTCACTATTCTTTACAGGACCAAACATCATTCTCAAGTAGTTCTCTTTTATTATTTTTTACGAGACCTGTAGTTTTATTATAAAAACAAAGGTTATTCAAAAAATTTAACTTTCATAACAATTCATTAGTAAAATAAAGTAAGATAATGATAGTAAAATAAACTAAAGTTAATGATAGTAAAATGAATTGTTTACAAAAATTATATTTTACTATTAAATGTTGTAGTTATATATACATAGGCTTATTTTGTCTGTGTTAATTGACTTGGACATACTAGCCTGCAAAGATGTATATGTTAATGTTGAGCTATGATACTAAAGCTAAGATTGTCCTTGATGATGGCCGGATTGGCCGAAACGTTGAGACTTTTTGTTAACCATGGTTATGAATAATAATCCTTAAGGTTTTTCTCTTAAATTTCATTCACCTATCATGGTCACGCAAGAAAGCTAATGCAAGCTTTACAGTAAAGGATCTGGATGAATGGGCGTATTCTAAATATCAGGGATATGTAGAAAATTTAGACCCAAAGGACCTTTCATTATGGAAGGCTACGCGACGTCTCTTGAATAAACGTCTAGTAGACAACGATGAATTCATCACCAGTGTTCGCCAATTTCTTTCAGAAAACATTCTCCAACACAGAAATACGTCCGAATTTAGTCACTGATCAAATTGACAAGAATGTAAATCTCCCCCTCGCAACAGTTGAACTCCCACCTCTTTTTTTCTTTTAATAAGAACATTGTATATAGTTAGGGGTGTCATTTGTATGACTATACCCCCTCATAATCAACTGTTAAAAAAGTATATATTATATAAGTTATATCAACCATGTAAGGCCCACCAGGCCGATCTGGTATAAAAATAAGCTCTACAGTCCTACAAATAATGTCAGCGCTTGAATATCCTTAAACAGTATATA
>NW_027111097.1:65349-74806 GCF_000696795.3 Halyomorpha halys | reverse complement strand
TAGAGAGAGAGAGAGAGAGAGAGAGAGAGAGAGAGAGAGTGAGAGAGAGTGAGAGAGAGAGAGAGAGAGAGAGGTCAATAATTAAGTACCTGAATCTCAATAGAATGAATTTGTTGTATCGTGGTTCCAGTATAAAGCGGTATAAACCAGAATGGTCAAATAGGTTAAGTCTTTACTATAAGTCTATACGCTTTAAAACATTTTGGAATTCTACTACCCTTCTTTTTTTACCCAGAAAAATACGTTTTGGTGGAAGGACTTTTTTTTACCCCATTCTGACATACATGATATTATTCTACCGGTAGCCGACCTATTCCAATCAGAATGTGAAGGTACACTGTTCATTCAATAGGGCCACCACGAAAGAAATGTCAATGACCCTCCCCCAGGCTGGATTCAGACTGGTGCCGCTGCATACAGTTGCTAAAGTGACGCCTGAACTCCCTGGACTATAAACGCCCTCTAGTAGAAGTATTGATTCAAAAATGTTTTACAGCTTTAAAAGATTTGAAATATTTCCGCCATCTCAATCGTACTACTTTTTCTAACCACCTTAAATATGACATTCTCGCTAATGAAGCAGTATTGATACAGTTCACCGTTTTCTATGTAGTAGTGTATAATATCTATCTATTAATTACCTATCAGTTGCTAACTTAAACATAGCCACATTCGCTGTAGCCGAGTGGAGCAGACGATATCTCTGTTTGAGTTGGCACTGCCAGTAAGCCAGGGCCTGATTGATCGGCTATTATAAGTTGGCAGTCTGGGCTAACTTAAACATGACCTCTGATTGGGTCCTTTACCATCTTCAGCTTGTCCTTTTAATCGATTCTACGTCAATCGGCCAATGATGAGCTCCGGATCAATGTAGAAAGTATCATATTCACCTTTCTTAACGTTCCTTAGATTATTAGGGATTTTAAAAATATGACGATAAAAAATAAAGAATGAGGAAAAGAAGGTCGTAGCGAGGTCAGAGAATTAGTTTGTTTTTGGCGATATATCGCCCTAAATTTCAGTCCTTTATTATTCATTAAAAACGCGTAATCATAATGAAAAAATAAAAATAAATGAAGAAGATAACAATTAATAATATGAAAAAGTATAGTTTAATATTGGAATAGTAAAGATTTATATAATAAGATAACAACCAACATAAAAATATTGAAAAATGAAAAAGAAATAATATAAGTAGAAATTTTTTTTAAAAGTCAAAACTGGGCTCTAAGTAAATAATGAAACAAATCCAATTGGTGTTAAATTATTTGTATAAAATGTACTAAATTATCTTAAAACGATATAAAGCAATGAAAAGCATAAGAATATGTAAGAAAAATTAAAAAATAATAAATTGATGTATAGAGTTTTGTTAGCCAAAAGGGTGAAAGTAGTAAAATAAAATATAATAGGAAGCAGAAATCAATAGTGCACATAAGAAAAAGGGAATATGGAAAGAATTGAAGAGAGGAAAGGGGTTTGGTTAAATTAAGAAAATCAAAGTAACTAGAGAGCCTCACCTGTCTGCGTGATACATTAATAAATAAATAAATACATTTTCACAACATCCATTTTTTTTTCAACCTTGAAGGCTTCATAATAAGTTATAATGAAGAGAAGATATATATAAAAATATATATATTAATAAGTCTTGGATCTGAGGGTAAGATTTGAGAGTAATGACCTCGAACAGGAAGACTCCACCTTCCAGAACAGGGAAAAAAAAGGAAATATATGATAAATGCATCCCTTTCCTTAAGAAAAAATTCCGAGAGACCTTCAGAGAGAGAGAGAGAGTTCACAATGAGAGGCCTCTGGTTTGGATCTCGTGGACAATACCAGATAGAACAAGGAGCTTTTTAGAAGGCCTAGGTGTTAGCATTAGGGATATTGCGATCTTAGCGGAAAATATTATTTTGGACTCCCTGTGGATAATACATCACCTGCATGGGAACTAGCTCTGAGATTATTCTTTGTTTTATTTATTTATTTTAGTATCTGGACCTGTCGATTTGTGTTTTAACTTGTTTATTCATTAAATTATTTTATTATGATTATTATTGTTTTTATTTATTTATTTTTAACTTATTTATCCAGTCAAGTATTTCTTATAACCAACTTTTTATTACATTTTCCTTTAAATCTATGTATTAGTTTTGTTTTAGTTAAATGTATTTATTTGTTTGTTTTACTGTAGTCTGGTCTACTGCTGTGACTATTATTTCTCTGGTTTGATCTCACATTGCTGTCTAATAGTGAATTTGTTAACAGGTCACTGGGGAGGATCTGAGAGAGGGAATTCGGGAGATTGAATTTGTCGATCAAATGAATTAAAAATTGTGCAATAGTGATATGAAAGAGACAAGAAAGGAAAAGAAAGAAGGAATGAATTGAAATATTTGTATTTAGTGTATAGACTGGAATTGATTGGAAAAGGAAACTGTGGTGGAAAACAAAAAACTGTTTTCTTTATTTTTTATTATATCATGTAAATATATGTGATTTATTATGTCCGGTCACGGATTGATTGGTATGCTGTGTAATTTAGCATCCTGATGTATTTGGGCAGCATGGATGAATAAAGCATTTCTCTTTCTATTTGAGTTCATTACTACTGACCGCAACTCCAACCTTTTTCTCATACTATTAATTTTTTTAAGCATAACCGTTGTTCAATAATTTTAAGTAAATTATTATCCTTTAATTGAACAAAATCACCTACTTGTATAGCCGTACTTTTTTGTTGAGTACTGGATCATTGACCCTTCATGGATTGTAGCGGTACGTCATTTTTGTTGTAAATTTTACAAGTTTCGTTTGGCACAATATGTAATTTTTTTCTCCATTTGCGCCTATGAAAAGCCTTCTCAGCAGGATTAAAATAGAAACATCAATAGAGCAACCTTCCAACGAAGATACACTTCGCTTAGCCCTAGATCTCACCTCCAGAAACGTTTCAGTCATCAATAATGTTTGTTCCTGTAGGTTTGAGTGTCCAGTGAGTTAGTCCTGCAATTTTTTACATCGTGTTTTTATTAAGTCAGACACGAATGGCTTATTTACATCTTGGTTCAATGATTTTCTGTGATTTAGAAGGAATAGTGAGTAATGTACCGGGGTATTTTGTCTTAATGATCTGCATTCACATATATATATTTCAGGAGCACTTCTAAGTCTAAGTAAGTAAGGTGTAAGTAATATATATGTAATCATTTATAAAACAGCAGTCGTCTATGTAATAATGCTGGTGATCTTTTTTTCAAAAAAGTTACTCCCAGGTCAGGCGTCAGTGGGTTGTGTTAATTTAACAAATTGAATTATATGTACAAAAACTCTTTATTTAGTAATTAATATGTTCAAATAGATGATCTATGCATTCATGTTTTTAATGTTAGTTTGAGCCAATATGGTCATTAATATAGTAATGTGAGTCGTGGTTAATCCCTCATCTGTTCCTTGTCCGTTATTAGCTTGCTGTTGGTTTGTTGGATACAAGGCTACTGTTTGTGGATTGGTCTAACGGAAATCCGTACAGTGGACTTATCCGACACCATGCATTAGATTGATTAGCACAATATAGTGAAATGATTTTTTCATAACAATGAAAGTAGTTGTTTCTCTGGTGAACGCTTTGGGTGCATATAAAATTTACTTAGCGATATTTCAAATATTTGTTCGTGATGTCAGTAAAAAACTTTTTAAGAGGCAGTTTAGTTCTTCTTTTATTGTGGAGATTGGTGTTGATGAGTGAAGCCCCTTGGGTTCTTATCTTTCTCCAGTTGTTATGTGTGGTACTCGGTATGAGGCCGCGTATATTATTATAGTTTTAACAGTCGAATTGATTGAGAAATAAGTAGATCCTATTTCTTTTTTTTTAGGAAAGAAATTAGAACCTCAACGTTTTGAATATTATTTAAAAATATAGGAGGTGGCTTAATTTTATAACTGACTATCTCCTTTGGTTGCTCCTTGGATTCCTCAGTAGGAATACATTGGTTTTTCAATTCTTTTGGGGTTTTTGTTTTCAGGAATAAGTGTACCATATAATATTATATGAAAAGTTAAAGGCATTTAATAAAAAGACTTTAGGTAAGTTTCAATAAAATTGTATAGACTCTTAGGAGCTAAAATATGTTGTTTTTTTTATCTCATTTATTGAAAAAAAAATATATATTCACATATTTACATTTTATCTTGTTTTGCCTGATGGCAATATAAGATGAGGGAAACATTGTCTGCTGAAGGCGGTTTGTACATGAGCTAACAGAAAATAGGGAGGCACCATTCCGGCTGATGGTTATAACAATATTAATATACACTTAAGTATATAAACATGTAGTTACATGTTGGTGCCCTTTCTTTTGCCATATGGCATTATAAGGGGTGGGGGTTACAATATTGTCCCAGGTGCCGCTGGCCGAGGGGTACAAAGAACGGAGAGCGCCGCTCTACTGGTGGATAAGATGACTTTAGGCTGCAGAACTCAAAACCCTTCCCTCGGCGAGGACGTTGACCAAGGGGACAGTGCTTTGCCACCTCCCGGGTCTTGATGGAGGGGTGACCTCTCTGAACTGTGGGTTAGCACATGCCTTCAGCCCATCAAAAACCTTGATGTGCCTACAGCCTATCGACTCCGGCACATAGGGGAGTTGGAGCTCATCGTGGATAGCACTGTTCCTGGCTCTTTGGAGGGAAGTTCTTCGGACTATTCGCTGAAGGAGGGAATTCTGGAAACTCTGCACCTTTTTCAGCATGGTCTTGAAGAGATGTCACAGGAGCGGGGCACCATAGAGCTGAGTCGGGCGGATGATTGCTTTATAAATCTTCATATTGATCCGAAGTGAGCAGCTGGTAGAGCCTGTAGGATTTCGACCGGGCCAGTTTGAGTCTCTCCCCGACGTAACTGGAGAATGTAAGATGCCTGTCAAGTGCCACGCCAAGGTAGAGGATGGTGTTTGATATGAAGAATGAATGAAGAAATGAAGCAAGAATGAAGAACATTTTCGGCATGTTGGAGGCGTAGATCCCGATATCGTCTGCATAGGCTACTACTACTGCCTTTGGGTTCTTGAGGGCGACAACTAGTGCCGTAAAAATGACGAACAGTAGAGGTTCCAGCACAGTGCCTTGAGGAACTCCGTCCGCAGGTGATGGTGGCCGGAGGTGAGAAGTCCCCGCCTATGCGTACGGCGAAAGATCTTCCACTAAGACAGCTCCCAATCAGTCGGCATATGTGATATGCTAAAATATGTATAAAAACACTATTTTTAATGTATGTTCAATTTGATTTTAATTAATCTGGAATGGAAATCCTAAATTATAAAAAAAACGTGTAAACCGGTCAATAGATTGTGATCATGACAGACACAATTTTGAACATACATAACTAAGTAATGTGAAATTTCAAACTAAGATAACTGAGGGTCTCCGAGCTCACTCCCGCGCGTAAGGTGTGAGGCACGGCTCTTAACAAAACAAACTTATGACCATGTATGTATGTACGTTTTTCAGATTCAGTAGGCACCGAAACACATAAACAGGTTGAAAACTACATTTCGAATATATGACTAGATCACAATATTTGCCTGACTTAATAATGAACAGAAACTTGATAAACAATATTGCAATTTAGCACTGTCAGTCGAAAGCAAATGTGATAACAAAAAGTGATATAGGTGGTATAAAAAAAAAAAATAACTAAGCCGATAATTGATTAAAAAATTATCGGATTCCATCAAAGCTTTAATTTTTTTCTCTGAATTATAACTTTCACATATGTGAAGTTGAGTGACAATGTAACTCAAGACTGATCAATAAGATAATAAAAAATGAAAATATATATTTGATACAACACACTTGATTGCTTCTTAACAACTGACTTTATCTCCGTCTGCTTATATAGATGTCTCCATTCAGTCAGTTTATTTACTCTATAATTTTCCTTTTTAATCAACAAAAACAATAACATGCACTGTATAACATGAAGAAAATTAACCCACTAGAAATATATTGTTAAAAGGAAAAAACAAATCAAAGATATTTTGTTTGTAAATACTCATATCTTCCGAAATCAGCTAATCAGTTCTAAATTCTAACCACGAAAAGTCTACAACCTATAGAAAAATACTATTTTAGTAGTTTTACTTGAGATATTCAATTTAATTACATTTTGGTTTCTTTTAAAAATAAATTATCTGTTAAATAAACGTATTGTTTTGATAAATAAATATTTGTGTATTAAAAAGGTATATAAAAGATACCTTTTTACAATTAAAAAATAAAAAAGCACAGTTATCAATATTAGAAATTATTTCAGATATTTATTTTAGATGATTGTTCAGATTACATGAATGAGTAAATAGACTCATTTCAGTAGTTATAACCATATTTCAAACAATAATTTACAATAAACCTAGAAGATAATATTTCCCCTTTGCAACTTATCTCTATAGACATCAACTGTTATAAATGGTAGATATTGTAGCTGTAAGAAGAACAGATATCGAGAAGATATAAGTAGAGTTTATTTTACCTCGTGTATGATGTGTGTACTATTTTGATAACACTCAAGATGAGTTATAGTGAGTGACCTTAACGACTTGACAAATAGCGTGAGCTCTTAACATGAGCCGGTAAACAGATCTCGCCATATTTCACTAAACCGATCGATCTTTGGGATCGATGTTCTGTAACCAAAATATTTAATAACAAAAAACCGTTGTTTTGTTCCTTCTTTGTTTTCGAAAAATAAAATCAGATTATACCAAAAATGTATGCATGTACGTATATGCATAAATATAAAATATATGTATTTTATATATTTTTTTTTAAATACGTTCATATATAAACATGTATAAATGTATCTAGGAAGATGGGTATAAGATTCACTTCACTCTTACTTTACTTATCATTTCTATGTTTAATTAGTTGTTTAGTTACTTTATTTTAATTGTTTTGTAGTAATTTGTGGTTTTTGTAATTGTTTCTCTTTTCTTTTTCTAGCCGTTACTTGTCAATGCAGTTTTGATGAATCAAATGAGAGTTTTGTAGTTATCATTTGAAAATAAAAATTTAGGAATTTCCCTGTACGGAAGAAAATGCAGACGAGTATTTCCAAATATAACAGATAAAAACTTAATAGATGCCTAAAGGTCTTAATAGAAACAAAAACTGAATATGATTTATACTTAGTGTTAGGAAAAAGGGCGAAAACTAATTCGCTCGTATCCTTTACCCGGTCGTTAAGGTAGAGTCGCCGAACATACCTTCAATTTGCTTACTACAGGATGCGTGAAGCGCTTCTTACAGTGTAATTCTTTAATAAATAAAATGGAAATTAATAAAGAAAACCAAGAAATATCAAATGAAAACTATATTCAAAATTAACAGAAATAACTAAATTCTACTTAAAACTCTGAGGGAATGCGAACTGCGGTGTTACGTTGCGTGTGAAAAAATGCATGCGATGTTGCCCTTCCAGCGCTCTGCGATAACAGTATGATGTTGCCCTGCGATAATACTCTATAGCAGTAAACATGTTATGCAATGTTGACACCACCACGACCAGCGATCATACATCATCTATTTTTAAGCGTAAATCCAGCGTATTTTCTTATCAATTATACTAATTTAAAAAATAAAATAAATAAAATTAAAAACCAATAACAATAAAATAATGCTCCTTTAATTCTTGAAAGTTAGAAAAGGACAAATTCCAAATTTTTACTCGTCCTGAATTAATTCGCAGCCCCCCACCCAGAGGATAAAGTGTACAGTACTGACTCAGGACTCATCTAAGACGTGAACATTGCACTCAGCGCTTCCTGAGATGATTACAACAGACGGCAGAGACTACGACCAAACGATGTAGTCATGAAATTCTATCTCATAAAGGAAACGGAATTTTCTCCAATTCATTCTTAAAGATAATACTGAAGTCCAAACCTTGTACGGGTTGGTTGTAGTAGACAGTTATTAATTAGGTTAAATACACCAGATACCAAACAATTTTAAGTAATATTTCTATTTATAATCTCAATTTGGCTCTGTGCAATTTATCGAAGAACAAGAATATAATAGCAATAAAATCATGTAATATCGCCAAAATGCTATTTTTATTGGCTGTACCTCCAATATATCTACTTTTTTCCTCCTCTGTAGTAAGTGATAACCAACAGAACAGGGGTATATATTAAATAATTTATAATTACACCATGCAAAGAGTATATTAAATGCAATTATTATTGCAACAGTATTGGATAAATTTAATTAGAAAATTCTATTAAAGATAATAAATAGAAAGTTGTTAACAAATGAAAATATAACAAAACAAGAAGAGGTAAGACAAAGAAAGACAAAATATCGTAATAAAAAATAAAGTATAACTGAGTACAACTGAGTATACAGTGTTGAATTATACGGTGTCGTTGAAGCTTTCAAGATAGCAAACATAAAATATAAGAATACAAAACTTGTAATTCTAACAGATTCCGCTTCGGTATGCAATGCACTAAAAAACATACATCGAAAACATATTTCATCTTACCTAATAAAGAACATAATAGAAGAAGTTCATAGTTCATCAAATAACAAATTTAAGGTCCAATTGGTTCCAGGCCATGTGGGTTTGTATGGCAATGAGCGAGCTGACAAGATAGCAAATTGATCTTCGGGAAGAGTAGAAAATGCAAAACTGCCTTAACAGGAAATTTTTAGGTTACAAAAAGACTTCATTAGTGAATGGCAGGATAGGTATGCCTGGGAGTCAAGTTTGAAAGGTAAAGATCATTTCACTATCCAACCTAACGTCTCTCCACGCCCATGGTTCTCTAACACTTGTGTCAAGCTGAACAGAAAATATATAGTCTTACTTACAAGATTAAGAATTAACCATGGTCGTACAAATCGCGGCTTGACATTAATTAAAGTTAAAAATAATGATAAATGTTCGACATGCAACTCTATCGAAGACACATTACATATTATACTAAATTGCAGTAGATATGATAAATACAGAATTAAATAAACAATAGAGCTTTCCTCCGAGGGCTGGCAGATCTAGATATGGCTACTATTCAGGCGTTGTGCAAATTTATAGCAGAATCCAAAGTAGATTTTTAAAATTAAATAAATAATAACAATTTGCATCCTCATCTCCATTCTTTTATTATATAACAACAGGGACAGTGTAGGACTCCAACGGGAGTCTTGGGCCGACGTAAGAAAAGAAAGAAAGATAACTGAGTACAAAGAATACATTAAAAAAAAATAAAATATGATAAAAAAATTAACAATTGGCAGATGCTTCTTTAAATACCTACCTACACTTGCTTTTTTAAGCATCTCTCAAACTATAGTAAAGAATTGATTATATTTACTCAATTAGACTTATCTATTATTCTGTAAAAAACATTTTTATATCTTAAAAATGTTTTTCATATAGAACACTATATTCTGT
>NW_027111097.1:58756-65219 GCF_000696795.3 Halyomorpha halys | reverse complement strand
ATATAATATTATTCGGTTTCGGTAAAATAAAAAAAAAAACAGCAAATAAAAAAATTATATTAAGGGAAAGAGGTTGTTACTTCACACATTAACGTTGCAGGTCTATGCTGTTTGTGAATTATTTCCATTGCTTTTTGAATTTGTAAAACATTTGTTCGGGTAGAGGCCTTTAGTCCCCCAGCATTAGAGATGATTTCAGGAAACTAATGTATATATATTAGTGTTAACTGTGGTACTAGGGGTAGGTAGCCTCCATATTACCTCGGCCATGAAGTACAGCGCCCTCGATATACAGAGCTCTACTATCCTTATTATCTTGAAGGGCCCCCTCCCCGCTATCAAAGGACACTTGAGCTTGGCCTGGAGCAGACTCAGCCGTAATATTTTATAGCTCCTCTCTGCTCCCCCCCCCCCTGTGCCCTCATTAGATCCTCCAGGACCTCTTCTCTTCATCCCAACACCTCAGGGGGGCCTTACTGCTTTCATTAATGGTAAGTAAGCATTAATAGAGAAAAGGTAATCTGAAAGAAAACTAAAGAACAAATAACTACTAAACATATTGCTGGAAAACGTCTAAAAAAAAAAACCTTTAATTCCAAAAACTCATTCCAGAAAGATAAATATCGATATGGACAACTTCACAGAAGCAAGTACCAATTTCTAATATTTGTTAAAATTATAAACAAAATATTTATCAATATGGCACAAAGTGAGGCCATAAAAAGAAAAATAATAAAAAAGAAATTACAGGTTGTCCTCAAATTTTAAATCATTTCTGTTCAAAATTATAAAATTTTCACTTTCATTAGAAACGCCTATCATCGAAATACATATTCAAGCTCATTATTTATAGTATTTTCGTTCAGCCATGCACCCATACAGTTAGTACAACAGTACGTTAACTCTAAAAAGGTAATGAAACATCTTTAAAAAACAGTAGTTTTCGAGAAGTACTTTCTAATACCTCAAAAAACCGTACTGAAAAATCAGTAGTAAGTAAATTTATTTTGGAAAAACTATACCTCAGAAATCATTATATCACGTACCAGCACACAAATAAAAGCTAGTTTAATGTACTATAAAGTTGTATATCACGTTTATCTTTATCGTGATGTGTGACAAAATAAATTCACAAAATGTTGATTTCTAGTTGTTCTAACGATACGTTTGATTTATGAAAAACTATAATTAAGTTAAAATATAAGAAAACAGTCTAATTTGAAAATCAGATTTAGATGGTTGCCACAGTAAGGCGACGAAACGACAGAAATAATATTGCCTTCCTAATTCCATTTATTACAAGAGAACAATCGGAACTTTAAAATTTATCTGCGGCGGCCAATGGCAATGTTTTTCCTGCCGAAGAGCAAATATAGCTGACCTAGTTCATAGTCACAGTGTGGAGAAGGCTATAATCCTGGAGGACATCTAGTTGATCTCGTGCTATTTTAAGGACCACAACGCCTCGGGTCCGCCTTCTTCCTTATTCCGCAGTCTCTACTCTTCAAAGAGATCAACCCAATAAGTTATAGCTATCCTCTTGTAAGACACAGAACTTTTGTATATGTATGTTCATCATTATGACCCTAATTCTAAAAACCGTACTAAAATATGGGTTTTTCAAGACCCATCGAATCCAAACAGTGACTGACATTAGTATTTTTTTAAATTTATTTATTGATATTTACAACTGTATAAAAAATACAACAAGTGAATTTCATCATAATGACATAATGATATGATACAGCATGTAGAGAAACTACCCAGTAGTAGAACTCTAAAAAGAGTTTACAATATAAGGTAACGAGGCCATCTTCTTTTCAGACGCCTCGGAGGATTGCCAGAAATGGAAGAGGAAGGTTAGAAACTAGTAGGTTTGGGTGGTTAGGGAGTTTATTATAGAAGGAATAATATCGGGCTCGGGCTAGATCGGTTACATAAGGAACATTTAGATCTTTATGGATGGTTTTATTAGTAACAAATTAAGGAGCATTGAGGATTTTACGAAGGATTTTGGATTGTAAAGATTGGATATGAGAGGAATTCGAAGGTTAAGTGGAGCTCCAAAGCTCAACTCCGTATTTCCAGATGGGCCTTATTATTGTCATGTAGATCAGTCTTTTGTAATGAGTTGGAAGTTTAGACAGTTTGTCTAGTAAGTGCTGTAATAGTCGGAATCAGCGTGCAGTTTCCTGTCTTTTCAGTCTTGCGTGAGGATTCCAGGTTAGTCGTTTGTCAAAATGTAGTCCAAGATAACGAATATGTTCTACAGGGGTGACATTAGTATTAAAAACTTATTTAGTATCTGAAATAGCTAATAAAAAAACTCTATTCCAGTTAGGTCCATTGTCCTGGAGAAGAACTGGAGAGTAATATAAAATTTATAATGCACTCAAAAGACATAACATTATATATATATCCCACCCCAGTATTACAACTATGAAATGTCTATTTATTGTGTAAATGCATTTGGAGCTATTCATTCGGAGCAGCGATATATCAGTGTAAAGCGAAATAGGCATATTTTGGGTTTTGTTAACATGATTTTATATGGTTTTCTTGATGTTAAATAACCTAATTGAATGCTATCCATCGCTTATTAAAATACTAAATGATTATATAATTTTTTTTTTAATTATTTATTTAATGTAATTTACAACTGCACAAAATGATACAATAGGTAAATATGTAGTATGTTTCATATACACTTGAAAATCTTGGGAAGGAACCACCTATTGGTGGTACTTCAAACATTAATGTAAATTAGAAGGTCCCGTGGCCATCTTCTTTTCAGACGCCTCGGAGGATTATCAGGGATTGTTAAGGATGAAAGATTAAGAATTAATGGGTTAGGATGGTTAAGGAGTTTGGAATGAAAAGACGCATATCTGTTTTGGGTCAAATCTGCAACGAATGGGATGTTAAGGTCTTTGTGAATGAGTTTATTTGTGACGTAATAAGGAGCATCAAGGATTTTGGATTGTAACGATTGGATACGGGAAGAATTTGATGGTTTGGTGGAGCCCCAGAGCTCAATTCCATATGTCCAAATTGGTCTAATTATTGTAGTGTATACTAATTTTTTGTAGTGGGAAGTTTAGAGCGTTTGTCAAGTAAGTGTTGTAGCAATCGGAATCTACGAGCAGTTTCTTGTCGTTTCAGTCTTGTGTGTGGATTCCAATTAAGTCTCTTGTCAAGATGGAGTCCTAAGTATCGAATCTGTTCAACAGGCATTAGTATTTATAAAGGCTATTGTGTATTTATAAAGGCTACTGTAGGACAGGAGGGCAGAGGTTTACGACGGAGAGTAAAGGTGATCTGGTGGGATTTGATTATATAATTAAAAATGAGCTTTCAACTTAAATCTGCAACCATTCAAACTCATTTCCCTCAAACTTTTCTAGATACACAACTTTGGTGTATATCAATATAGGACCTCTCAGGACTTCCATACCTAAAACTTGAATTGACCATGAACTTTGAAGATACTGAAGCCTAGAAGTAGAGATGCTTGACATAATGAATCGGTGCACTTGTGATAACTTGCCTATCCCCCATCCTGTGACGTTTCTCTTCAAACATATTCCATACATTTTGATATTATTATATGAAAATATTTTGTAAACAGGCCATGCAATATATCCAATAAAGATCCATGTGATATGACATTTCTTGTAATTCCACACCATAGTTAGGCAGCAGATCTTCGTCGGCATTAATTTTGGTTAGTACAGTTGTGAACAAGGAGCACAGCAAATATAAGATCGATTCCGGCCTGTGTAGTAATACTTTTATTTTATGGCGCATCTAAGTTGAACGTGTTTCCATCATACTGTAAAGCTACTAACCAATAAGATGTCACGCCCTTGACCTAATTGTAGCCAAACCTAATTTTCTCTCCTTTTCAAGGTTACACGTTTTATTACTTCTCAATGCCACGAAGCTACAGCTAGATAGTTTTAAAGAGACTCGCCTTTGGAAATTATATTCCTAATTAGCCCCACTTCCTTTCAAGAAAGGACTGCTTTTTCATAAAGTCGATTTCTCTTCCGGTCCTTAACAAAGGAATCTCCCCTCAGGTCTTTATCATTTAGTTCCTCCTTCCAATTTGAAGATCATTTCAGGACAGCGGGTAACAGTTCTGTTTATAGCCAAACTGCTATTTAATAGACGCTTTGTCGGCTACAAAGAATAAATTAAAAACGCTACAAATTACTACACAAAGCTTTATGGCTTGAATTGACTATTATTAAATCATAGGCCCGTGCGCTTAAGGACGTGGATCCTAGAGCGCTCGATACAGAACGCTGTGACTTCGATTCCCACTAGGAGCAGTTAATATTTTCTCTCTCAATCCAATCAATATTTTCTCTTGAAGCTCCCACCTGGGTTAGTACGCGGTGGCAACTTTAAAGGCAAACGGACCACTAGACCCACTTACCAGTTTAGTTTCCCCTACTAGTTACCAATATCAATTATGAAATCATTAAATAAAAAAAAAAAATAGTTATGGTATGTCTACCCAAATGACATCCCTAATCTAACCTGTGATAAGTTTATTACAATAATTTTCGCTATATCTTCGATAATGTTATTCCAATTAACATTATTGTCGATGATTTAATTCTTCAGAAAGAAATCCAAGAAATGGGCATCTGCAAATTTCAGTTCTCGGGACAGCCGAGAAATAAATATTAACTACACCAGGTGGGAATCGAACCCACAACGTTTTGAACTAGCTGCTCTAGGACCTACGCCCAGCATTCCGCAATGCCGTCAAATTCATTTCCTTTAATGGAGGGAATAAGCTGGCAAGAAAAATTAAGCTAAAAAGGCGTGTCAAGGGCGTAGCAGAGGAGTAGGAAATTATAGGACAATCACTGACTACTTTCAGTTATACTTTAGATTACAATAGTTGACATTCCTATTATCATCAATGCTAACCTAAGCTTGGACGTTGGCATTAGGACTACGTTTTTGCTTTAAAGGAGAGTAGGATTATGCCACTCCACCACCGAAAAGTAATAAAAATGTTATTAGGTTCAGTGGAAATCTACCCTAATGCTTTGAAAAATACAGATGTACAGGTATGATAAATTATATCTTCCCTAATCTCATGGTTCGATTTAGATCATATTATCATTATTTTTTTAAGGAATTAAATTGCCTTTCAAATAATAGCAACAGTTAAACAATATATAAATAACAGATAAAAATGTTCCATTTTCGGGTTTTAACTATTTAGATGTAGGGGTAACGTACTCTACTCGCCTTCAACGCAAAACTGAAGCCAAAAAGTAAGAAGTAGGGTACGCCCACGTAGCTCAGGTTTACTTTGAAGTTAATAGAATTCTAGGATTTTAGAATATTACCTATTTTCAATTTTAAAGTTCATTAGACAATAAATACTTTTCCTCAAATACTAATAACTATTTAAAAATATTTTATTTTTATATAGAAAATGTTTGTTTTTTAACTGTTGACATATACTGTCCTTAAATTTGGGCAAACTTCTCTAGTAACCAGTTGACAGAATTGATCTAATTAGTCCAGATATTGCTGTATTTTGCATTTTCAACGTAATTCAGATTATTTAGTTTAGCATAGCATATTACCTATAAGTTATGAAGTCGATAGAACAGTAAGTGTTGAGCAACATTAAAAAAAGTTTTCTTGTAATTTCACACCATTGTTGTGGTAGCAGTATACAGCAGATCGTCGCTATTCATTTTGGTTAATACAAACTACACAGTTGTAGCATATTGAAAAATACATCGTCCCTTTCTTCATGCAATTACTAGCATTTCGACATCCATTCGAATATTTGTAGGCTCTTTAATTCAACAATACAGATAAAAGCTTGTGCAACTTAAAGATTTTTCCTTATGAAACAGTATATGAGATGAGATGCATCAAATCTAAATTATTGGATGTGGTGTGATGAGTTATATAAAAAAGTAAAGACACAGAGTCATTGCAAATCCATAGACAAGACATTTCGAATTTTCTTTTTTATCATTTGTACCGCGAGCTCTGTGATCAGGAATTTGCCAATAAGTTTGGATATGACCTGAAAAGTGACCAAGAGAGCGTGGTCCTCACGGGGTTCGCGGACGATCAGGCTGTAACGGCGCGCGACAGGGGTTCTGCAGAAAGAATAATAAATGGTGTCCAGAGGCTGCTCGCGGAGATTGGTTTGGCAATTAACGCAAAGAAAAGTGTGGGTATCGTGTTGGAGAAATGAGAGCTGCGGTCAACAAAGCTCTCCCTTGAGAATACAGAGGTCATCAAAACGGCAAAAGCCGAGGACACCATCAAATATCTTGGATGTACATTCTTGGGAGAGCTAATATTTGGAGAAGAGGTGGTGACAAAATTAAATAATAACCTCGATAAGTTGGTGAGCTCATGCCTCCTCAAACCGGAACAAAAGATCAACGTTGTCAACCAATACTTGTTCCCG
>NW_027111097.1:54451-57836 GCF_000696795.3 Halyomorpha halys | reverse complement strand
AGATTTGAAAGTAATGACCTCGAACAGGAAGGTGGAGTGGAAAGGGAAAAAAAGAAAATATATGAAAAATGCGTCCCTTTCCTTAAGGAAGAATTCCGCGAGACCTTCGGATAGAGAGGGTTCAGCGTGAGAGGCCTCTGGTTTGGATCTCGTGGAACAATATCAGATAGAACAAGGAGCTTCTTAGAAGGCCTAGGTGTTAGCATTGGGGATATTGCGATCTTGGCGGAAAATATTATTTTGGACTCCCTGGGGATCATACACCATCACCTGCATGGGAATTAGCTCGGAGATTATTCTTTGTTTTATTTATTCATTTTAATATGTTGACCTCTCTATTTGTGCGTTTTAACGAATTTATTCATTTAATTATTTTATTTTATTAATACTATTTTTTGTGTGTTTTTTTTAAACTTATTTATCCATTCAAGTGTTTCCTATAACCGGTTTTTTTTATTATATTTTCCTTTTAATCTATGTGTTAGTCATATTCTCGTAAAATGTATCTAGTTGTTTGTTCTTGGTAGACTGATCTACTGCTGTGACTATGAATGATGGTCTTATCTCACATTACCGTCTAATATTGAATTTGTTTAGCGGGTCACTGAAGGTGAATTCCGGAGAGCGAATTTGTTGATCGGGTGAATTGAATAATTGTGAAAGGGTGAAATTGGAGGAGCAGAAATGAGAAAGAAAAATAGGAATGAATGAAACATTTGTATTTGTTGTACAGACCGAAATGGATTGTAAAAGGAAACTGTAGGGGTGAAAAAAATTGTTTATTATATTCTATTATTGTATCTCTTTTTTTTTCTGATTATACCATGTATGTGTAATCTATATATGTCCGATTACAGATTGATAAATATGCTGTGTGAGATAGCAACCTAATGTATTTAGGCAGCATAGATAAATAAATAATGTATTTCTCTAAAAAAAAAAATGAATCTTGACGAATTTTAACGATTTTAAGAAATTGTTGACAGTAAAATATTTTTAATCTACTGCTCTTCATAAATCTAACTAACAATGATATATAAAGTATAACTGAAGCTAAAAAAACAACATGTGATAAGATCAAAGAGCGGAATAGAAACTAACAGGACTTTTTAACGGTGTTTTTCAAGAAAAAAAAAACTTCAAAGGGGATCGGGACCAACAATATTCTTTTTCATCCTTTTTTCCTTTTCAGTTTTTTACTTCTCAATTTATATCCTTCGATGAATTGAGGAAGTCATTTGCTCTAGAGAGAACTAAAAACACACTTCTGTCGAACCTGGCCAGATTTTTTCAGTCAATGTAAAACAACTTCATAGAACCAGTTCATCGAAACATTTTTTCGCCTTAAATCTAAATATTTCAAGAATATAGGGCACAGGACATAACAATGGTCCAATTTAATTTGTAAACCCTTCAAGTTGGACGAACTAGATCAAAGGCACTAGCACAGTCTGAAAGGGACCCCTCTCTCCTGTCATACATAACAGATGATGCGCTTCTCTTCGATCCTATGGTTCCTCCATACTAACGAGCCACTACATAATGTACATGGAAACAGTGTCCATGTAAAAATAAATGAAGTATTATATATTTTAGATTGTAAGGTTAATGTATAGGAAAAGGTCCATAAAAAGTTGTGTAATGTTATCTCTATTATGATTTTTTTTATGTTTCATTTTTTTTATTTGCACCTGTAAATGTACATTTACAACAAGCAGATGTCCATGTAGCATGTTGTGAAACCGTTTGTAAGTCGTATGAATATGGTCCGTTACAGTCTGAATGCGTTGGTCGGTGTGAATGACGTTGGAAACGTAGAGTGGTGAGTTCGTTGCCAGTCTTAGAAATTGTGATTGAAAAGTTTGTATTTTCTTAATCTGTGCCATTTTACCAGGTCCATAAATTTGGCAAGTAAGTTTTAGTAAGTAATTGTATAAATTAAGTTTCTGTCTGAGCGATAATTTAGAACGTCTGTGTAATATAGAATATAATTGTCTCAGTCGGAAATTTAGTGCTTTACGTTTTGTCTTGACGTGTGGGCCCCATGTCAACCTTCGGTCATAGGTAAGTTCTAAAGGAGTTACTGTGTTTGTTTGTGGTATAGGGTGATTGTCAATGTAAACTCAAGGGCATGTTTTGTGTCTTCATAAAAGTTGCAATTTATTTAATTATTAGAAAACTTCGCCAAATTTACTAAAATTAAATTAGGAATCAAACCTCTATTTTCTCAACAGCAAAATAACACAACTTTTTAATGTCCATTGGCACATTAAAATAAGTTAATCGTACTTATTTGTGTTTTTCATTGACCGCACCCCCAACCATCTTCTCCTCACTAACACAACTTTTATTTAGTTCAAATATGTGAGGAACAATTTCATATTCTCTTGAATAGAATTATGCCCATGTATATAGTAAAAACTTTTGAAACTATACATCTCAAAGAAAATTTATTTTTATTTAGGCGGTATCGAAATTATTTTCTGTATCTCATGAATAAATCTTGATAGGTTTTCTTTCCAAAAAAGGTTGAGTAAGGAAGTCTATAGCATTCTGAGCGTCCTCTCACGCTATAGTACCAGAGCCGGGAAGAAAAACGGCAGTTATCTCACCCCAATTTTTGATTACTTTAATGAAAACTATGTATAATTACTTGTAAAAATTGATGAGTCTGCCAAGTATAGGTATGGGGAATAAAAATAGCGGCTGTTTCAAAACCTTAAAAAACATTAATTTTTCATTCGGAGCTCTATATCATAAAAACTAACAACACTAGAAAATCTAAGACAACATTATTTAAAGAAGAGTAAATTTGCCCTAAATGAGCTATTTACGTCCAATAGTTCTCGAGATATAGCTATTTAAAAAGCAAAATTTCTTAAAAATCTACTGAAAGATCAGTAGTTAGTTAATTTATTTTGAGAAATCTAAATCTCAGAAACTATGTGACGTACAGATGTCTATTAGCACTCAAATTAAAGCTAGATTAATGGACTGTAAAGAAGTTTATGACCTTTACCTTCGTAGGAATAGTAGTTTTTATGATATTTGACAAAATAAACTCACGAAATGTTAATTTCTAGTTGTTCGTATAAATTGTTGGATATTTTAAAATATATATCTCTAGATCCATGAGACGCACATATGTCTGCCAGCACTTAAAATAAAGGAAATTTAACTTTCTATAAGGTAGTTTATGACACTTATCTTCGTAGAGGTAGTAGTTTTAATGATATACACATATGAATATAAATTTGGCAAATGAAAATTTGTCCGAACAACTATAAATCAATTTATTTTATCAAATGTCATGTAAACTATTACTCATACGAAGGTAAACATCATAAACTACATTATAGCTCATTAAACTAGCTTTAATTTGAGT
>NW_027111097.1:49310-54401 GCF_000696795.3 Halyomorpha halys | reverse complement strand
TTATCAAATGTCATGTAAACTATTACTCATACGAAGGTAAACATCATAAACTACATTATAGCTCATTAAACTAGCTTTAATTTGAGTGCTAATAGACGTCAAATACGTCAAATGTTTCTTGAGATATAAATTTTTCAAAATAAATTCACTAACTACTGATCTTTTAGTATCCTATACATTTTTCCAAAACGTTGCTTTTTAAAAAGCTATATCTCGAAAAATATTTAACGTAAATAACTGTATTAGGGCTCATATTTTAGCAAATTTACTATTCTTTAAACGACATTCCCTTAGGTTTTCTTGTGTTGTTCCTACTTTTTAAGATATAGAGCTCCGAATGAAAAATTTTTTTTTTTATCGCTTTGAAACAGCCTCCATTTTTTATTCCCCCTACCTATACTTTGCAGACTCATCAATTTTGGCTAGTAATTACACATAGTATTCATTAATATAATCATTAATATCAAAAATTGGGGTGAGATAACTGCCTTTTTTCTCCTCTTGGGCTCTTGTACTACTACCATCTATGGCCTCGCAGGTGTCTTTTTGGGGAATAGTAACTCAATGGGTGCCCCCATCACCGTGGGAATAGCTCCTTATCATATTGAAAAAAACAAATAAATAAAATAGCAAATATACTGTGCATTCAGCTTTCACGTAGTTTTTCTTATTTTCCAACCTATTCAACGGCCCTAAGGATAATTGTGCTAACATGTAATTTTTTTTAGCCTGACAAGGGTACTGCAAATTTTTTATAATTTAAAAATCCTAGATTTTTTCTGCACAAGAAGAGAGCTTTAGAAAAAAAAATAGCATAAAGCCTATTTATCATTATCCAACGTTTCGTCTCACTTTTTAAGGTTTTATCCATACTAAATAAGAAAAAAGCATAAACATTCTAAAATATTTTGTAAAAAAGATAATATATAAAAAAGTATTGAAGCTTTATGAGGGAGAATTTTCATTTAAGGAGAGAAAGGCGTTGTTTACTGCAGTACCAAAGGAAAATTCTGGGAGAAAAGTCAGTGGTAAAAATAGGAATATCTGAAGAAGAAGATGTGGAATTAGTAGAATAGTAATTAGAAGTGATATCGGGAGGCCATCTTCTAACAGTTATTCACGTAGGGTTGACTATAAATTTTCCAAAATGATTCGAAACACTGTGTCTTTAAAGATCCACAACTAATCATCAATAAATGCAATCAATTATTATTAAATGCAATCAGTTATCAACTAATAATCAATAAATGCAAATTATGGAAGCATAGTATATTCCTCCACCTCACCTACAACACTAAAATTATTGTACTGTTAAACGATGCCGGTATTCGGTTAGGAACGGGCACCAAGAGGACAGGTCAGATAGACAGTTTGTATGTAGAAGCTGAGGAACCACCGTTGAAAAACCGGCGACACATATTATTGCTAAAACAAACAGCTAAGATTAAAGTTCTTCTAGGATAAGAATTATTGTAGACGAAACTGCATTATATCAAAAATATCTATGAAAAAGAGATTACCAAGGCCTTTTAAAACACAGTTTAAACATTTACTCTCGGAATTTAATTCATATTTTTACACCGATAATTTTCCAACAATCATACGTAAAACTCCCGTAATGGTTCATTCCTAATATCAATATTTGTATCATTGGATAATATAATTGGAGTTTGTTGATAAATATACAGGACATTCTCTCATATAAACCGATAGTTCCGAAAGTGATACTGTTGTTGGGGCACAATTATTCTCACTGAAAGAAATTATTTTACTGTAGAAATAACAACAATTTACCTCCGGTTGCAGGAGGCCTGTATAGGAACAAACAAAAATAATATCTTACTATTAACATTCCATGAGTTCATTGTCACTATTGAAAAACGTATATAAAACACATCCAGTCGCAGAAATCATATTTCAAAATAATCATAGTAATCTATAAGTTGAATTAAATTGCATAGTCTTGCTCCTTCGGATACCAGGATGTAAGGACATTTGAGGAGCTGACCAAGGGGCAAAAGCTGCGTCATGGATCCCATCATGTGACTGCTTTGATTGTCGCCATAACGACTTTTATTCTCTGTGACAATAAAAATATTAAATAAATGACAAGCAACTTGGACGAACACAATAGAAAACAAATTAAAAGTACTTCCATGGAAGACATCGATCCAAAGCTGCAGACGACATGGTGTAATAATGACTAGACTACGAATTGGACACACTCATCTAACAAAAGAATACTTACTTTCAGGAACATACAGACCAACATGTTGACAGTGTAATGTACCACTAATTGTTGAACACATCCTGACAGGTTGCAGGCATTTGATAGACACCGGATTACCACACCATTTGGAAACTACACTAAACGATAATAGCTGTCACATTCGGGAAATATTTGAATATCTTAAGAAAACAAATATTTTCAAATAATAAATTTGGTTTATTTACTCCTTTATCACATCAATTAATGTCACTTATTGTTATCGAATAATTTTATTTTATTTGTTTTGTTTTTAATATTAACTATTGCTATGGTATTAGCTAATATATCGTGGTGTAGATGTAACGGTGTTAGGAACATTTCGAAGATTGAAACTCAGTCAGGGTACATAGGGAAACATTACCATCGCTGTGGATTACCTTATATTACATAGGAGAATTCATTGATCAAATGAAATAAGGTTTGAGAAATAAAAGGGATAGAAAAAAAGGAATAAATTGAAAAACTTGTAATTAGTTTGTAGACTGGTATTAATTGTTAAAGAAAAGTAAAAGAAAACTGTGGAAAAAAAAATGTTATCTTTCTATTATATTATATCATATAAAAATATGTAATTTATATATTTCCGATCACGGAGTGATCAGTATACAGTGTAATGTGGCAACCCGATGTATTTGGGCAGCATGATTGAATAAATTTCTTTCTCTCAAGATCTGCAGTTATTGTATATATTATTTTATTATTGTATGTATTATTTTATTTTTCATACAGATAGTTTGATTATGTTCATCTTGTCTATTCTTTTGTTTGTATATATTTTAAGAGAGTTTTTTTTATTTTTATTTTTTTTTAATTTTATTTTTTTTAATTTTATTTTATTTTAGTATGTATGAGATCATTCATCACTATTACCTATTGCTCACAACTGTGTGACAGATTGTAATATCTATCAATAAATAAATCTATTAATCTAAAAAAAAAAAAAAGATCTTCAGTACAACTCCAGCTTTACTTCAGCCTTAAACACTTCTTTTCATTCATTTACTAAGACTACAATATCTCCTTCTTAAATCCAACTTCAATACTTATTTTATACATTATCATTTATACAACATTGTATATTATTATATTCTAGAATGTTAATACCTTTTTCTCATTTAGTATTGATGAAGTCCTAGAATGTGGAGTGAAACATTAGTTACTTAAAATAGATTTTTCCTTTTTTTTCGGCTGGCCACTGAAAAAGGTGTACAATTTTCAGTGGCCAGCCGGAGAATCTTTCAATAATTAATTACATAATGTTAATGATATTCCACTTTATTAGAACATTGTATAAACAAACAAGCTTCTTTTCTTAAAGGATGAATAATTAAATCTACAGACTCGAGATCTTCAATATTACCAAATTTGGATGAAGATAAGCTTATATATTTTTTTGCTTTCAATTGGAAAATAATCTACAAGAAATCAAAGATAATCCTGTGTTTTTATCTTCCTACTTTTTTATCCATTACTTTACTAGAGTTTTAAGAACGTCCAAAATAAAAACAACACAAACCAAACACGAACTACGTGCAGCTAGCTGACCAAAACGACAGTAGACAAAATGGCGTGGGTCTCAGCTGATCTGTTGCCTCGCGTCAATCTCTATTTAGCAGACCTTTTAACAGACACTCAGCTATATTAAATGCTATATCGCTAAAAGAAGAAAATATTTCTCTATTTACACACTTTAACAGTCTTTCATTCTTTTCATTCATTTACTATGACTACAATATCTCCTTCTTTTTCAGATATTTCTATTTATCCGACCGACCTCTGTCTCTCAAATTCTTTTCTCTACTTAAATTAAAATAACCCTCTATAAATCCAACTTCAATACTTATTTTATACATTATCTTTTATACAACGTTCTATGTATATTCTTATATTCTAGAATGTTAATACCTTTTTCTCATTTAGTATTGATGAAGCCGTATAAAGTGAGGTGAAACGTTAGTTACTTAAAATAGATTTTTCCTGCTACTTGTGCACCTTTTTCGATGGCCACCCGAAACATCTTTCAATAATTAATTAATTAATTACATAATGTTAATGATCTTCCACTTTATTGTAACATTATTTAAACAAACCTCCCTGGCAAATTTGTATTTATACTCAATCACACTATATAATTAATAATTGTTAATACTAATAGTTATAGTAATAATATTAGAAATAACAATGTAGATATTATTAATTACTATTCGTAAATAGCCACTGTATCAATAGAGCTGTATATGCAATATCAGTAGCTGCAGTGTTCTGTACTGGCTCTGATAACGTCGGAGTTTATAAGTAACATCCTCTGGGAATTTTCAACTCTCCAAGGATTTATGTTGTTTCAATTTTTTTTTTTTTTTTTTTTATTTGGCTCTAGAGTTTTATGAAAAATTGTACTCCTGATTTTGGAAAAAAATATATTAAAACAATTTCAAAGGAAAGTTTTAAAAAAACATGAGAGATAGTTGACCGTGGATGTCTTATACGAGAAGATGGTTGGGGGGTGCGGTCAAAACATAACACAAATAAGTTGAAAAAACTTATTTAATCTTGCCAACGTTTCGGCCAGAACTTCTAGCCTTCATCAAGGCTAAGAAAAGAACAAGATAACATCCAATGAATACAGAAAATATAAACAGAATGACATAAAGTAAATAATTGTACATAATAGAATTAATAAAACTAAAGTAATAAAAAAAGTGGAAAATAAAATGTATATATAGATAATTAAATAAGTAGGTAAAATAACATAACTAAGGAGATAAAATACGAATTTGAAGTTATATAATGCAAAGACAACTTGGAGAAACTAATCTCTTTTT
>NW_027111097.1:38821-44580 GCF_000696795.3 Halyomorpha halys | reverse complement strand
CTGTTTACCACTTGATCTGTTATTAGTCACTAACGGAGACTGGGCTTTAACGGCCGCAGCCATGGCACTAATCGTCACTTATACCACGAGCACAATAACCGATAGCCTTGTTCACTACGAATGGAGCTGGAGTCTCTTCGATGTTTCTTCTTCGGTTACCAATCCTGAAAAGGTGTATTGATGTAGAGAGGTCGACTTTGATCAAACGCCGTCGCCCTACGAAAAATGAGACAAAACTTAAGACACACTTCAGAGTAACCTGATCACTCTACTCTGTCCCATCAACTAATCTCTGAAAATGACAGCAGACAAAATAGTGTGGTGCTCAGCTGGTCTGTTGCCTAGCGTCACTGTTTAGCAGACCTATTAACAGACTCTGCCATATTAAATGTTTTATCGCATTAATATGCTAAAAGAAGAAAATATTTTTCTATTTAACATACTTTAACGTGTTAAACTAAAGATCATGAATATGTAATATTTTCGAGGAAATGTGAGAATTTCAGAAAAAAATAAAAGACATAATTTAAAAACAGAATTGTGAATGGAGCTATTGTAATTATTTTTAATTTTATAGATCTGTAATCTTTATATTCGATAAATTTTTAGTAACTTAACAACTTCTTAGAATTCTTTAATTAAGACGAAATTAAACCAAATACATTTTTTAACTCATGGCCAATAAGATGACTAACAAAACAAACAATAAAAAACTGTTCAGTGGTTAATTTATATAATTTGATTTTTTTAATTATATCTCGGTAAAAGACAATTTTTAAACTTTTTTTTATGTTCAAAATTCTTTTTTATCTTACTATAAACTGACTTAGAATTATTTAATGAATACGTAATAAAATAAGGAAAAAATATATATCTAACTAAGCATATAATAAATGAATACAGTATTAACGTTTAACGGGAACATCACTTGATGGCTAATTGACTAGGAAGGGATGTAATCTGCTAAAGTTTGCCGACTAGTTCAAATGGCAGGGCGACCCACTGACCTAGATCTTGGGGGGGGGAGGGTTGTAGTGCTGGTCTAGGAAAGGTCCTGCAGGATAGTGGGAGGGGGGGAGTCTACTTGTCAGGAAGCGTTTTAAGGAAGGGTCATTTTATAAAGGGAAGGAATTTCTGCAGTGAACTGGATTCCTTATTAAGAAGATAAATATGAAATACTGAGAGTAAATATACGGGATTATTAATATACCTGAAGCAGAGTAAAATTAATTTTAATAATTATATAATATATATTTTTCTAAATTAGAAAAATACGCCAATTTTTTCCTAAAGTTTTAAAAATTTCAAATTGAAACTAAGTAAATTTTATTAATGAACGAAGTTCCTTCCGGTTGTGAAGTAGATAAGGTAAGCTCTTTCAATTTTGCAAGAAACATATCTCAGGAAATTTATAATTAAAATTAGATGTTTTCTATTTACATGGAAAATTGAATTTTAAAAGATTTTTCCAATTAAACGTATAAGTTACCTATTTATTTGCCGATATTCTTGCGTTGTCTCAAAATTCACATAAAAATAAAATCGTTTTCTCATTAGATTTTTCATGATAATCGGCTATTGAAAATTTCAAGCTCTCGATGTTATCAAATATATTATCAAAATAGATGCATGACAATCGGCATATTTAAATATACTGCATTGTCCCGGTGACTTTGAGAAAACTATACCTTAAAATAGCACTAATTAAAATATTCAAATTTACGATTCAAAATTAAGAAATGTTAATATTAAATACAATTGATCAAATAAACATTATCAATACCATACATTCAAATACTAATTAAAAGATCTTGTAATCCTATATTTTCAAGCAATTATTTATAAATCATAAATGATTCTTAATTTAAAATTATGATATAAATTACAACTTTTTAAATAGAAAAGATGCACGTTCTTCTTTATTCACTAAAATGATGTTTTATTTATATATTTTATTACATTAATCGATATTTAATCATTTTACATAACGCTGATATTTCATCGCCCTATGTTCTTAATACTCTTCATGGCAACAGTAAAAAATAAACGTAAAACATCAATAAAATTTACTTTTTTCCTATATTTTAAACATTGATATCCCTTAATAAACAACCTTTCTACATACACTTATCATATATATTATACATAAATATTCTTCTAGGTATATAATATACCTAATATATCGTCGATGTACGTCTTAAGCGGCATTCATTATTTACTTTTTTTTGTGCTGAAGAATATAGAAATATATAATATAAATAATATAGAGGTGATATCGTGAATAGAATTTTTTATAATTCGATTAAATTATTAAATTAAATAAATGATATCGCATATCCATGAGGGGTTTTTTTATTGGGAGGATAATAGAAACTTCCGTTAATATAACAATAACCAAGTTAGTAAAGCTTGCAGATACATTATTTCGGCACCTAAGGCAAACTTATAATGCCGCAAGGCAATATATCACTGATATACATCATGTATGTATGTATTAATTTATTATAAAAATAAAGGAGGTTACGAAAAAAGTTCGGCATCTTTATCCTTTTATCCTCCAGTGGAGCGGCCCTCCCCGTTCTCTGTACCTCCTGCCTTCAGTGGACCCACCCCAACTCCTTACAATGCCATGTGGCAAAAGAAGGGCACTAAATACATATGTATGTATATATTTAGATATATATTAATTCTGCTAGTTATTTAATAAAATAGGTAAGAAAAAAAAAGAATACCGGCTCTGAACAGACGAAATTCGAAATATAATAATTCTATTATTTTAAATTATAATTTATTATGAATAAATTATAAAGTCAATATATCGTCGGTACCATAATGTCGGTGTCTGCAAATGTTTGAAATACTGTGCTTAAATTAAGTTTGCAGATATAAGGTTTGCAGCGTACTTAGCTAATTTAATTGATCCTTTCTCATATTTAAATAGTGACGTCACAAATTCAATCAGATTTTTTTTTAATTACAAAGAGAATGGAAAACGGTATTTAATATTAAAAGGTAATAAAACCCAAGAATCGTTTATTCCTGGAACTCAAATATGTTAAATTGGTAAATGGGACATGACAACGAGACTCAACCATTCTCTCTGGCATTTAAATTATCTCGTTCTCATTTGTGATACAAAAGAGAAACTGCAACAAGCTCTACAGCAATGGTAGGAGGAAGTTCAGCGAAAAGGGGTGACCACCAATGCCTCCTAGATTAAGGTACTGGTGTTTTCACAAGGTGAGGTGGAGTCAGTGGAGGTGGACTGTAACGATGAGGCTCTCGAAGTTGTAAAAACATTTATAGAGAAATGGCAAAGCATGTTGCTAGAACCAACCAATGAAATTAAGTTGTTACACAGAGTTGCAGAAAAAAATAGAATAGAGTGTGCAAGAAATGAATGGATTTGGTAGGAACTGAAGGTTCCTGCGCTAAAATCCACACTAGAAAAAAGACAGCTCATGTGGTTCTGTCGTGTCGGTCTTCCGAATAAGTGTGGACCGATAACCCAGAAAGACGATGGAGGCTTGACCCAACGCCAAGAGACCACACAGAACAAGCCTTGAATTATACATAAACATTATATCCAAAGAATTGAGGAAAAGTCACTCTAACGATTGAAAGACTCTAAAAGGACTGTGAGGCTTGGCAGCGTTGGATCGGGGCCCCTCATCACTGAAATATGCATAAAGGGGGTACAGAAGAAAAAGAAGAAGAAAAAACCCCAAGATTAGAACATTTTTAGATACGCCATTAGGCTGTGGATAGATTATATAACTATAGAAGATTCAATAAACAAAGTGTTAAGTCTTATATCATATTGATATAATAAAGGATAAAAAGTTATTAAATATAGAATGTTATATATGCAAGTGGGGTGACGGTTGCAGCGTGGTAACTCGCCAGTCTGCCTACACAAAGGTTGAGAGTTCAAATCCCCGTCCTGTCCGGGATTTTTTCAAGCATACAATTATGCAATACTCACTCATAGCTTCCCTCCAGGATTTGTGAGGCCCGTTAGCCAATGGGTGGCTCTCACAAAGAAAGGCGAAGGAGTGACGAACCCACCCTTTGAAAACCACATCAGGATACGTGCGATGTACTTCCTAAGTACATCGGGCGAGGCCTTGGACCTCCACTGTCTATCGTGCCAATAATAATAATATATGCAAGTAGCAGTCCCGGTAATTCTTCCCTACTAGTATATTTGAGGATGTATATACATTAATTGAACACTATTGATACTTTGATGTCAATAGTAATTGATATCAAAGTTTCTCTAGTGTTCATCTATATAGTAATATAGATTAAGTTATAAGACAGTAACTATAATAATATAAATGGTAACAACTAACTTATAGCTAAATCTTGGCAGTGGCTTAGGGCTGTATAAACTGCACCAAAGGGATCGAATTAAACATATATAGAGATATAAAATAAAATATTTGAAAAGTATTTCTTTATTTGAAACTAATACCTCTCCCTTATAAGGCCATTAAATCTACATTGTTAGTGTTAAATTAGGTTAAAAGAGGATACATGGAACTTTCAAATTACTGTATTAATGTAGGTATTAGATAAAATGCAGAGGGGCTATGAAAGATTATATGAACAATGGTCACCGGAATAAAAAAATCTCCAAATAAATAAAAGGTGAAGCATTTCTAATTTTTTTTATTTCTTTGAAAAATGATATTTGAGGGTTTAAGGCGACACTAAAAACGAATATGATTTACTTTTTCCCAAAAATAATTTTCGTGACTGATATCCTCGTTATGTTTTTTTTTTTAATTTTAAGAGAATAAAAACTAATTTTATAGAATTGATAATATTTTTTTCATATTCTATAAAGACGAATCGATTGGCATATGATCACCGTTGAAAAAAAAATACTCTTTAAGCTACGAGCCAAAAATATAGCGCAACAATCGGGCCAGGCTATAATCTTCCCAAAAAAATCCAGAACATTTAGGAAAACGCCCCGTTACGGTCGGATGAACGGGATAGCAGTGCATAAAGCAGGAACAAATAAATATAGTTTTTTTTATATTAGATTGATAAGTTTGTTTAGTTTTACAATGTTAACCGAGCTAGTATGATCTATCGGCTCGGGCCGGGGACAGCAGAAAGCAGGTCAAGCACGTGCTCAAGCTAAGACAGACTGTAAGGGGCGGAGTGAGCGTCTGTAGCCAGCCCAACCTACCCCTCTAACCATTTAGCTAATACTTAAACCTTTTTTATAGCAGGATATTCAGAAAAATTTATAAATATTATACAACAAAAATAATTCATTTATAATCCCCCGTTAAAATTATTATAAAGTGTACTTACAATTTTGTATCTCGCAGATGAAGGATGCTGTGCCCGTTTTAGAGCAATTTAGTATTAAGTTTTTTCTTTAGCAGTTTTTAAAACCAGAAACGACTGTTCTTATATTTAAAACAATTCTCAGGCCACTGCTGGTGTACGGCTGTGAAGTCTGAGGAGCGGCATCCTTTACGAAAAGGAAAAACATCAATCTTTTCAAAATAAAGTTCTAAGAATCGCAGTTAATGCTCCTTGGTTCATAAGAAATAGCCAATTGCATAGCGAATTACAAATTGAGTCAACAGAAGATTACCTCAAAAAACGGTTCATGAAGTTCCACTCCCAGTTGCCGACAGTTAAAGGAGCAGTGACCTACAAGCTGGGAAACCCAACCTCAACCCGAAGACTGAAGCCCAGACTGCTGCAGGACATTCAGTTATAAATTTTAATAA
>NW_027111097.1:26832-38456 GCF_000696795.3 Halyomorpha halys | reverse complement strand
TGGTATAAAATAAAAATAAATAAATAAATAAAAAAAAATTTAGCAGATTTTGTTTTACATAGGAATACAGAACACTATCTCCTAAACCTTCGATATTTTTGTACCACTTTTATAATTTTCGCAGCACTTGTCAAAAAACATTGAAAGCTCTCCTAACGGACAATCTCTTTAAAGGATAATTTTTAAATGTTCCGCCCAAGATGTAGTGGTATATAGATCCTAACAGACACCCCTCTATAGAATCCGGAAACATTAATTTCTTCAAAAAAATTATAAATTTAGCCCTCTGAATGCACACACAAAAATATAAAAAGGAAATAAAAACGTAAAAATTAAAAATTAATAAAACTTTTTTTTAAAGCATTTGAGACTTCTTCGCTCTATATAGCTCCATATATAAGCTCTATATATTAAATAGTTCCCTAAATACAGATAAAAATAAAAATATATAACAGAAATCGAACAAAAACAATAAAAAAAATTATTTAATTATTCGAGTATCACTTAATCATTATCATGTATTATCGTTTTCCAATTTCATGAACTTTTTAAATATAGCTTGATTTAATTATCTTGTCTCATTTTTCTGTTTTAAGTAAATATTTAAAACTGATATAGGGCCGTAGCTAAAAAGGGGGTTTGGTGGGGCGGGTAGGCCGGGAAGGATTACCTTTAAATTCTTTTTTTGTTATTATCTTCTCTTGTGATATTGTGACATGCCGTACATAAATTAACATAATCGCTGTACATATCTGTATAAAACTTAACATAAGTAAGTTTCATTAGCTTACTTAATTCATAACCCTCGGCCAGCCGCTCCCGGGCCAATACTGTGACCTCCTCTTTCAACGGACCCAACCCAACCCATGTGGCAAAGAAAAGGCACTGTAATGTATGTATATATGTAGAATTTCCTTCGTAAATATTTTATTTGCTTAATAAATAAAATTAGGAGGTAGGAATAAAGATAACCTTATTATAATTACTTAAGTATTATAATGTAAGTTTTATTATTTAAACTAAAACTAAACTTAAGTCAAGACTCTGATGAAACTTGGAGATGTTGTTCCATGCAGGCCAATCAGCGACTATTTAGAAGTAAAACTCATTTACATGTTATTCAAAATAAAATTTCTAAATTTTGCTGCCCAAATTTCTGTTTTTCAACATTACTGGCGTCTATAGGACGCAATCGTAGCATGAGAAATAAAGCAATGTTGTTATACAAAACGCCCAGATTCCAATGTCAAAATAATCCAATAATTATAAAAAAAAATTAGGTAGGCGGATGTATTCATTCATGCGATTTCATTATTTGGAGTGAATAAACATATGAACAAAAAATATTAAAAGTATTTGAAATAAAATGGTAAATAACTTCATTATTCTGGGACGTAGAACGTTTGTAACAATTCGTAGACATGTTTCCTATTATCCATGCCAGTGGAAACTCTAAGTGTTTACTTCATGTTTTTTATTCATGTTTTACTCCCTTATTGTATTTTGTTTATTAGATTTTTTAACACTTTTAGGAGTTATTAAATGAATATAAAATGTGCTTCCACTTCTCTCCGATTATTTCCGATTATTATTAGCATGAAGGATTTATTTCAAGACAGACCAATGAAGTATATTTCAGTCAAAATTCGTCCTGCCTGTTATTTTGTTGTTTTTAAAGTTGTTAACATCTCTGCAGCCCTTACTATTGTGCTGTAGGTTGAGAATTTTCATGTTTAATTAACTTAGTGTTATTTACGAGTACTCGTACTTGCCGCTGGGAGATTTTAACTTTTTTTATCTCGTCAAGGCATTTTTTTTCGTATTTTTTATTTTTATTTTTAACTACTCACTCGATTTTGGGTTAAGGGTTTGAAAAGGAGCTTTACAAGATTTTTCTGAGACTCCCAGCTATTTTTATTTTTCTGAGTTTCTAGACGATGTTTAAGGTCGTTCTCACTTTTGCAGCCCCTCAAAATTGAGTTGAAGTAGTGTTCCTAAAGTAGTGTTCCCACAGGGATACAGGAACAGTTTGGAGAATCACGCACTGTGCCGGGTTTCGACTGTTCTACTTTTAGTTATTATATTTGAACGAATTTATAAAATTTTTGTCTTTAAATATTTAATACAGGAAAAAAATGTCACTAATTTGTATTGTTATTGTATACGCCTAACCATGTGATTGTATTTTGTATGTATATTTCGCCCCACCGTGTGCTGTAACTCTATTTTTATTTAAATGTTATTATGAACGAATTTTATTTTTTCTTTATTTTTCATTTATTTAAATAATACATAAAAAATAGAATTAAATTGTGATCGTTATTATAGCATATATTTTTGTTCAATTTTTAATAAGGGTTACACAGTGGTAGGAAAATTACACAAGTGGAAAACAGACGTTGAAAGTTTACGAAACACTCAGTTGGAGGATTGAAAATTCATAATTGAATAGAGTTGATATCATAAAGGTACATTTAGTGAGTCTCCCCTTTTACTCCATTCCCACAATATTTTCCAGGTTTTTTTGTTTCTCATTGATTTCTGGTGAGCCCCATCACCAACAGACTGACTCAAAATACAAACTACCCTTTGACCTTGGATGATGTACTAGGATAGGATGGTTGGGGGTGCAGTCAAAATGAAACACAAATAAGTTGATGTAGCTTATTTAATTGTGCCAACGTTTCGGCTAGAGTTTCTAGCCTTCATCAGGGCTAAGAACAGAACAAGATAACAACAAATAAGTATAGAAAATAAAAAATAAACAGAATGATATAAAGTGATATAATTTTACAGAATGAAATAAGTAAAATGTCATGAGATAAGTGGAAAATAAAATGTATACATAGGTAATTTCTCAATTTTCCTTACCCACGTTATTAGTAATGTTCACCATATATTATTATTGTTGTTTTAAAAATATTTTTTTCTTAGATTCATTTCTTTTGTTAAACTTTACTTATATTTTGCCTCTTTATCAATTATTATTGTTACATATTTTTATATTTTCTTTCCATATTTCAATTTTAAATTATTAATAACTAATATATTCATACTTCTTTGCATTATATAACTTAATTTTTATTTTATTTCCTTAATTATGTTATTTCACCAACCTTTTCAATTACCTATGTAATATTATTTTCCACTTTTCTCATCACTTCATTTTATTAATTCCATTTTGTAAAATTATTCACTTTATGTCATTCTGTTTATATTTTATTTTTTATACTTATTAGTTGTTATCTTGTTCTGTTCTTAGCCCTGATGAAGGCTAGAAACTCTAGCCGAAACTTTGGCACAATTAAATAAGCTACACCAACTTATCAGTGTTTCATTTTGACTGCACTCCCAACCATCATCTCCTAGTAAAAACTTTTTTATTTCAAAAAGTGATTAGATTTTCGATGTTTTATTAATGTATAATAAATATGCTATTAACCACAAAGTTTTAATTTAGTTAACAATTAACAAACATTAAACTGATTTAATGTAAAAGAAGTATATGAGTTAAGGTCAAGGGTAGGGCCTGCTCAATGCTTTGACACTTAAATACTAATGACATACTGACTACAATAGAAGTGGCATGACATCCCTCCACAGTGACAGAGCATCGAGAGGAGGAAATGAAAGAAGCCGACAGAGGGCCGGGGTGGGGGTGTCTAGACTGGCTATCGACCTGGGACCTACCCCACGGCGCAGCACGACCTACATATCTCCTCTCCTGTAGTCATCGGATATGGTCACTGCTGCTCTTCTGTAGTCTACGTAACCTTAATAATAACACATTTTGAAACATATTTCTTATATAATCTAAAGCCACCCTAATCTAAATTCGGGTTAAATTATAAATTACTTATATAATGAGAGCTATGCCTAATATTCTAATAAATCTAAAAAGATATTCTCAAAAACGGTCTATTAATATATAATTAAGTATTCTTTAATATCAGGAACGTTGCGTACTCATTAAATTAGTCTAACAGTGCATCAACGCCGAATTTTCGAAAAAAAGCTGCCCCTGAAGTATCTTAAATTGTGTTTATTTTAAATTATTAATCATTCTGCTTTGTCAGAAGTTTTGAAAAATGGATAAATATGAAATATGAACAAATTTTACAATTAACTGAAGGAAAGAATTTTTATTGATTCTAAACGAATTTCCGGAAATAAGAGTGTTTGCATTGACGTATAATACAGGTCAAAGATTTCAGTAAAATGAATATATATCATATCAAATGGCATACAGTACTGGAAAATGGCAAAAGTGAATATATATCATATCAAATGACATACAGTAAAATGAATATATATATCACATCAAATGACATACAGTAAAATGAATATATATGATATCAAATGACATACACTAAAATGAATATATATCATATCAAATGACATACGGTATTGGAAAATGAATATGGATGGTGCATGCGCACATATAATCTAAACGGGGAAATCGAAAACAGCCGAGAGCCTCCGATCCTTCTCGATCCACTCCATAACATTAAAATTAATACACGGCTTATTGTTATTTTTTTGTTGAGTTGTTAAAGTTTATCTTTATTTTTATCTATTTTTTGTTCTCCATCAGCCAGTTTTAGTATTTAAATGTAACATCAAAACATTTTGGTTCCTCCACGCTCGTTTTCTTATTTTTATTTTTCCAGCCTCTTCCACTAAAACATCAATCCACTACAATCCTGCAGATTCGTAAGAACGACCTACATATATCCAAATAGTTATTTTATGGAATGAAATTTAAATTTAACCACCGATTTGAATCAGTATCGATAATTCCATCAAGAGAGATAGGAACCCTTTCCGAGAACCATCAAGATGGAATAATAGTCCACTGGAACTGAAACTAAACTAATCTAATTAATTAGGTTACATAAACTGTACGGCTGACCTGAGTGCTAGGATTTGATATCACAACCCGTTGTCAATTAGTCTTCCACAATTCCCTCTCTATGCAACACAATTATGCTTCTTAACTAGCAACAAATAACTCTCGTCTGAATCAATTTACGATCATGAATAATACAATCTGTGAATTCGATAATTCTCTATCGTGATCTTTATTCATTAGTAGATCACTTCTGTTTCTAACATGTAGTTAACCCAACCAGATAATGTAAATTATAAGCTAGATAAACTATAGAGATCTTAATAGGAGATGCATCATAAGACTGCCCGTTGTACATTTGTACAATATTAGTATATGTTTAAAAAAAATTCATGATTCCCAGACTAAATGATGTAAACATAAAGTATATTTTGTAGCATCAAATCTACCATATCTAACGTAAAACATGTTTTCAATTCATCATTATGATTTGATTATTTCTAAACTTGGAATCGATTCTGCCCAATTCTTTTAATCGTTACATTAACTGTGATAGTAACTGGACGGTTACTGTAATGGTATTTTTTTCGAACTGTCAATTGGGGTAGGTAAAGTTTACTGTCACCACAATGATAACCACTACAGAAAACATACAGTGTAAGCCAGTCTGGATATACCACCATACTATATAAATATACATTTCCCCTATTTACTCGTCCTCAGGTGATAGTAAAATATACAAAAAATTTAAATAGAAAATAAAAGTTAAAAAAAATTTAAATGGGAGTTGAAAATCAGATGAGGGAATTGTAAGCAGCCTATAGAACAAAATAGTTTCAGTGTCACGCTTTGTCGTGCGGGTGATGTTGTCCGTAGCGCCGTACATGTCACAGATGTGAATCCATAATTTAACTTTTAACGGTGAATGGTACTATGATGCATGTTAATGTTCTATAATATTACATTTCTTAATTAAATGTACCTTAATAATTATCAAAAAACGGGTCATGAAGTTCCATTCCCTGTAGCCGACAGTTAAAGGAGCAGTGACCTACAGCCTGGGAAACCCAACCTCAACCCGAAGACTGAAGCCCAGACTACTGCAAGACATTCTTTTATAAATTTTTAATAAATATAAAATTAATTCATAGTCACACTACCTCTATTTACTTATTATTATTATTTATTTTTTTATTTATTATTATTTTTTCTCTCTCTTTCTTCTCTCTTCTCTTTTTCAAATTAACATGTTTCTTTTTACTATTAGAGGGCAATTGTTTGTTTTATTTAAGTGTACCAATATCATTATTTTTTGTTATTAATATTACTTTCCTCTTTTATTAAGAAGCATTATTCTTACCTGTTTATTTTTTTTTTTTTTTTTTTTTTTAATTAGAACATTTTATATAGTTAGGGGTGTCATTTGTATGACTATACCCCCTCATAATCAACTGTTAAAAAATATATATAATATAATTTATATCAACCACGTAAGGCCCACCAGGCCGATCTGGAATAAAAAATAAAATCGTATTACAAATAATCTTTGTGCCGGGCCACACAATTACAATTTCGACCCACAGAAACCTTTTTCAATTTGTGATGGATGTATCTGGACATACGGTTGAGCTTTTAAGCTCCACCAAACATTCGAATTACTTTCGTATCCTTACAATCCAAAATCCTCAATGCTCCTTACCTTGTTAATGTTCCATATGTAACCGATCTAGCCCGAACCAGATATCATTCCTTCCATTATAAACTCCCTTATCACCCAAACCCATCCTCGTTTCCTCTTCCATTCCTAATAATCCTTCGAGACGCCTGAAAAGAAGATAGCTACGAGAGCTGCTAATGTAAAAACGTCATTAGAGTGCTAACAATGGGTAGTTTCTCTACACGTCTATATCACTCCATTATAAACTTACATCAAATTCACTGAATGTATTATTTTGTACAGTTGTGAATTTCTATAAAGATATAAAAAAAATAATAACTCAATATAATTATTATATTTGTACATGGAACAAACTTAGTTATTACTTTATGGTTCACAGTAAAAAAAAAATATTTATTAAAGATCCTCTTCATATGTGTACCTAACATAGGAAAATTATAACATTTTTATTACATTCCAATTTTTTTTTAAAGTGTGTTGTTGACGTTTTCCTGCAGCGACAAGCAATCAAGTTAAGTAAGTATGCTTGATAGGAAGGGACACAAAGCGCAGAAAAAACAACACTGAACTGAAAACCTCCCGGAAAAAAAAGAAATGCGCTATTAAGCAAAAAAGCCGAGCGGTTTTGTTCTTCCAGTTTTGATTGTTTTTTTAATTAACAAAGTGAAAGCCTCGGGCGGGCCTCGGTCTGTCAGAATTTCTACCTTTCTTTTTCGTTGAATTTTTTTTTTTTTCAAAATAAAATCCTAAGAGAGAAATGTTATAACCCCTCCCTTTGGATTTCTCCAAGCTGCGAAACACCACCTAATTCAAGGATTTTCATAAATCTTGTCAACCTTTTATATTTCATCATATTTGGATTATTGCATCAAAATGCAATAATCCAAATATGATTATTAACATCGAAAATCAGATATCACACAGCTTTCACTAATCATCTTACTTTGACTTGAAATTAATTCTACGTTCTAGAACATATATTTTCAAATTATTCACTGTTCTAATACATAGTCATACTAATTTTCAAAACGTCAAAATTCAAATTTACAGTTTAACTGACATGAGTTTTAACAATTTTCAGAATAGTATATTTCTCGTTACAATAGTATAAGCGAAATGAAACGCTCAAATATACGAAGTTAAGTTAAATTATTATTATTATTATTATTTAAAAATAAATAATACAAATTTTATCCATTATAGTCTCAAAACCTCTTATTTCTCTTATAAGTTCGACGTTTCGGCCAATCCGGCCATCTTCAGGCACAATCTACTTAATACAACTTTGAAACTATATAATTTAAAAAACTCTAACTCCATGCAGGCTATTCTGCCCAGGTCAAAAACATCAATTTCTAATTAGTCAAATATTCACTTAAAACAAAATCAAAATCATTTATCATCAGACACTATTCCTTAAAACTTTTATCACAACAATGCTTGTAACCTAAAAGAGAAGGTTAGAGACAGAATAGTGTCTGATGATAAATGACTTTGATTTTGTTTTAAGTGAATATTTGACTAATTAGAAATTGATGTTTTTGACCTGGGCAGAATAGCCTATCTGCATGGAGTTAAGAGTTTTTTAAATTATATAGTTTCAAAGTTGTATTAAGTAGATTGTCTCGGAAGATGGCCGGTTTGGCCGAAACGTCGGACTTACAAGAAAAATAAAAGGTTTTGAGACTATAATGGATAAAATTTGAATTATTTATTTTAAAAAATTACCAGTCTCAAGAAAATATTAAGATTATAAATTATTATTATTATTTTTAATAATATTTACAACTGTATTTACATAAAAATACACCAAGTAAATATGATGCTAGATCTCAATAATATGATACAGACATGTTGAGAAACTGCCCATTGATTGTGCTCTAATAATATTTCTACATTAGAAGGTCTTGAGGCCATCTTCTTTTCAGGTGCTTCGGAGGATTGTCAGCAATGGAATAGAAAGCAAGGTTATAAGCTAGTGGGACTACTAGTACTAGAGCAACATTTCTAAAGCAAAACTGTAGAGCAGTCGGTAGGTTAAGGGGATGCGATGAATGATAAAGTTGATGAGATTTATTTTTATCCTTTAATGTCCAAACCATTCTTCGAGGGGGTTAGATATGGGATTAGAGAGTTTGGGATGCAATTATAGGGTTTTTGTTAACTGCGAGCACATATGGGTCATTGGCATAAGTGATGAGAATAGAGTTAGGATAGGTTGGGATGTCAGCTGTATAGACTGTGTAGAGACCCTGACTGGGGAAACGGATTAACCCAAAGAACATGCGCCCGTCAGTTTAATGTCCAACTCGTGTTTTAATAATGTGCTTTTTGCGTTGTCTATTATTTTCTACAACTTTATATGATACATATTCAATAAGTCTATATTTGTGAACAAGTTTTAGCAAAAAAGTTTTATTTTTATTTTTTTAATTGAGGTTCGAAAAAAGAACATGAACCTTATTTCTTCATGAAAAAATATTTTTTCCCACTTCAAGTCAGTCGTTCTATATTATTTTAATATTTCGCTTTAATCAGGGAATTATGGCATAATAATTAACAATCGATTTATTTTCGGATATGAAAAAAAACCTCATAATTTATTCCATTATGTTAATTAAGGTTAAATGTATAAAACCTCTTTAAAACCAAAAACTGCTTCCCATATAATAGGCTAGAAAAAGTTTCTTTAAGAAAAATATATAATATAAACATTACCATGCATTCTTAGCAAGCTACTGGCAAACACATGCCATCATCGATGACACCGCCTTCAGCGGACCCGGCAGCCTATCTTATAATGCCACACTGGGAAAACAAGATGTTTAGTTTGCCAACATGTGTACATAACTTTTTTCATTGTATATATTTAATTGTTTGTTTTTATTTTTTTTATCTAGGAGGTCAGAAAAAAAAATAACATTACCATGCATAATTAACCAGGTCCACTGGGAAACATCAGTCGGTCAGATTTTGGCAGAAACATTTGTGATATGTCAAAGTTTGGAATCCCTGGTTCTTTTATACGATTGATTTTTATTTTTGTGCAAAAAGTAATTTTATTACTAATTAAATTCATATGAAAATGCAATTAATTTAGTTCGATTAGTAATCGTAATTTTGTACCATTATTACGATTTCAACGGGTTCATAGTGTAGTTGAGATTGCAAATTAACACTGTAATTTCATTTCCTAATTTCAAATTACAGTTATTGGAAAGTAATTGTGATTTCAATTACTTTTTCCCAACTCTGGTGTTTGGGTTGTAGAGTACCTGGATTATTTGTCTTTCTTTTTAAAATTAATTTATCTCAGTCCGTGATCTGTTCTACCATGGTTACTCCTCTAATTTCGTCTCCAAAATCAAATACAGCCTGAAACAGGGCATCCCTTAAATTAAAAAAAAAAAATGAAATAACTAGAAAATAATTACTATTATATGAGTGAATAAAAATGTAAACCAACATAAAATATACAATTTCAAATTTTCAAAAACCTTTTCTTGCTGCTTTATCCTATAAAACCGATCTAGCACATTAATGATACGAAACTTCATTTAAAAAAAACGAAAACAAAATACATTAGTGAGGGGGCGTAGACCGTTCTATAAAATCTCTACTAATGAAGCAAAACAATTGGTTTTTTTTCGACCAAAATAAAAACAAAATTAAGAACAAATAAATCATTTCGCTTTTTATTCCGTGGTCCACCTAGTGTTAGTAGAGACAGGAAAAAGACTAAGGAGTTGATACGAAGAGGATCCTTACTAAAGAGAGAACTGCCATAAAAGAAGGAGGAAGCAATTGATACGACTGCCCTTGAGGGCCTACTCTTCATCGATCCAAGGTCCAAGGTCTACTGCCCTCTCTATCTACAACATAATATCCTCTGTTTTTTTTTCTATTCCAGTCCCTAGTAAACAGTATTCAAATAATTCTTAAAAGGGCGAGAAAAGTAGTATAAGCCTAAAATATGCTATATAATACATACATATATAATACAGTGACATCATCGCTTCCAATAAAACGGGCGTGATAATGTTTTTATATTGTTACTAGATAATAGCTACAAAATAAAATCGGTATCAAAACGACAGGAAAGCGCTAGTGGTTGGAACACGAGGCTCATTCTTTATGTGACACAGTCAAAGGAAGCTTTTAATATGTTGGCATGGAAATATACATGAAGGATGTCGTAACTTGAATTCGCGACTTTTTGTTGGTTTCGTATCACACCTTCGCGGTCCATCATCATCTAATTCAATACAAATTGCTAATAGTTGAAAAACCAAAAACATAGGAAATAATTTAACTTAAAAAATAATACTTGAAGAAGTTTGTCATTGTCATATACCATATAAATAAATATGGTTTTGTTTATTTATGTTGTTCTTTGCTGACCGTACCCCCCGACAAACTACTTCAAGCATTAATCTACGGTCAACTATCTACACCTCATTAAAAAATAATAATAATAATTCTATACGTCTCATGACGAAAGGAATTATTTCGAAAACTACTTAAAGAAATTGTTGGGTTGAGCACAGAAAGACAAATTAGAAAGGCTAAAATGTTGAAGGAAAAGATGAAGTTACAACCTCAATAATTTTCCCGTTTGTCGGCTGTTCATAAATATTTCATAATTCAGGAAAATTGTATATATTGGCCTGCGGAATAGTCTAAGTCCCGAGATGTTTATATAGAAAGAACATAAGATGAAAATAAAATTTATATAGATTAACTGCTTCGAGGATTTGGGTATTGATGGGCATCAGTGGAAAGGAAATGTTGAGATTTCAGGCAGTGAACCTCAGTCAACTTGAATTGAACTAAAAGTAATATCAATAAGTTTAATTATCTTGTAACAACCTATGCTTCAAGTAATAGTGATTTTTTAGTATTTCATATTTATTCATTTTATTTTGCTATAAGTTAGTCTAAATGATATATGATATGATAGATGGTTTAACTTTTTTTTCTTTTACCTTTTCTGTTAACAATTGTTTCATCTGTTTTCCTTTTCCAATTTATTATCTTGGAAATATTTTATGATGTTTTATAATTACCTTTATATTATTATTATTATTATTATTATTA
>NW_027111097.1:22529-25547 GCF_000696795.3 Halyomorpha halys | reverse complement strand
TCGAAAATTTAACGAATTAAAGTAATGATAATTATAAAATGATACAGCAAGATATTGGAAGACTTATTTTATGTCATACCTTATCAAAATACATAAGAAACTCTTATTAACAATGAAAAAAAATACCACGACAACCATATCATAAACATAAAAAATATTAACTAAAATATAATTGTTTTATTGAAGAAAATATAAAAATAGAATATCGATATTTTCTTTTGATAATTACATATTTATTTCGATATTTTCTATTGTTGTAATATTGGTATAGTGTATAAGAACAATATTCTGATATTATTTTATCTAAATATCGATATTTTGTTTAAAATGACTAAAATATCATATAGAGATTTTAAAATAAAAATATCGATATTTTATTTTGATATTATACATTTATTTCAATCTGGAATATAAGCAACAATATTCCGATATAATTTTTTCGAAATATTGATATATTGTTTAAAATGACTAAAATATTATATAGGGATTTTAAAATAGGAATATCGATATTTTATTTTGATAATTACATATTTTTCTAGATATTTTAAATTGTAGTAATATCGATATGAAACATAAACAACACTATTTCGATATTATTTTATCTAAATATCAATATTTTTTTTTAAAATACTAGAACATTGTATAGAATAATTAAAAATGGAATATCGATATTTTATGTTGGTAAATACATATGTAATATATCGATATGTAATATAAGTAACAATATTCTGATATTACATTATCGAAAAATCGATATTTTGTTGAAAATGAATTAAATATCATATGGAGATTTTAAAATAGGAATATCGTAATTATCAAAGTATATCGATATTTTACTTTGATAATTACATATTTTTTTCTCGATATTCTACATTGTAGTAATATCGATATGGAATATAAGCAACAATATTTCGATATTACTTTATCCAAAGTATATAAGAACAATATTCCGAAAATATTTTATTGAAATATCGATATTTCTTGAAAATGACTAAAATATCATTTAGAGATTTTAAAATAAAAATATCTATATTTTATTTTGATATTATATATTTATTTCAATGTGGAATATAAGCAACAATATTCCGATATAATTTTTTCAAAATATTGATATATTGTTTAAAATGACTAGAATATTATATAGGGATTTTATTTTGATAATTACATATTTTTTTAGATATTTTAAATTGTAGTAATATCGATATGAAACATAACAACACTATTCCGATATTATTTTATCTAAATATCAATATTTTGTTTAAAAATACTAGAACATTGTATAGAATAATTAAAAATGGAATATCGATATTCTATTTTGATAAATACATATTTACTGCGATATTTTCTATTGATTGAATATCGATATGTAATATAACCAACAATATTCTGATATTACATTATCGAAAAATCGATATTTTGTTGTAAATGAATAAAATATCAAATAGAGATTATAAAATAGGAATATCGATACTTTATGTTGATAATTACATATTTATTTCTATATTTTCTATTTTTTTAATATCGATATGAAAGTATTTGCAATAATATTCCGATATTATTTTATCGAAATATCGGTGTTTAGTTTAAAAATACTAGAACATTGCATAGAATAATTAAAAATGGAATATCGATATTTTATTTTGATAAATGCATATTTTTTTCGATATTTTGTATTATTGTAATATCATTATGGAATATAAACAACAATATTCCGATATAATTTTATTGAAATATCGATATTTTGTTTAAAAATACTAGAAAATTTTCCTCGTTGTTGTGTTGTTCCTTACTTTACTTTCTTGTTTTAAAATCACTATACAATTTGCGTATAGGGATTTTAAAATAAGAATATCGATATTTTATTTTGAATTTTTGTATTATTGTAATATCGATATGGTATATAAGAACATTATTCCGATAATATTTTATCGTAATATCGATATTTTCTTGGAAATTACTAAAATATCATATAGAGATTTTAATATCGATATTTTTTTAATAAATACATATTTATTTCGATGTTTTCTATTCTTTTAATATCGATATGGAATATAAGCAACAATATTCTAATATTACATTATCTAAATATCGATATTTTGTTGAAAATGACTAGTAAATTGTATAGAGATTTTAAAATAGGAAGATCGATATTTTATTTTCATAATTACAAAATTATTTCGATATTTTGTATTGTTGTAATATCGATATGAAATATAAGCCACAATATTCCGATATTATTTTATCGAAATATCCATATTTTTTTTAAAAGATTAGAAAATTTTATAGACTAATTAAAAATGGAATATTGATATTTTATGTTGGTAAATACATATTTATTTCAGTATTTTCTATTCTTTTAATATCTATATTGAATATAAGAAACAATATTCCAATATCACATTATCGAAATATCGCTATTTTGTTGAAAATGACTAGGAAATTTTAAAGAGATTTAAAATAGGAATATCTATATTTTATTTTCATAATTACATATTTTTTTCGATATTTTAAACAGTTGCAATAACGATATGGACTATGAGCAACAATATTCCGATAATATTTTATCGAAATATCGATGGTTTGTTCAATATGTATTTTATACTTACTCAAATACATAAGTAGGGATATTACACAGGTAATGAAATAAATTACTTGGGACCACTTATCATAAATAGTTTATAATAAAGGGTCTACTAATATACTATAACCTTTTTTAATCTAAGTTCATCTCTAAACGGACATCCATGGGTCCGACGGATTTATTTTTTGGAGTGTTTTCTTTAAAAAGTTTTTTTTTTTTAAATAAGTACTTCTAATAAATGTATTATTTTAATGAATGAAGTTTGTTCATACAATTTCGTTTGTTGTATTTACATAAGAAATAATATTATAACATAATATCGTTGTACAAATGTATAGAAAAAAACAAAAAAAAAAAACAAGAGAAGCTTTATCAACACGCCGAGAGCCGTAGAGGATAAAATGTAAACACTTCGTAGAAAATTAGATAATCCTATC
>NW_027111097.1:16878-22154 GCF_000696795.3 Halyomorpha halys | reverse complement strand
TTTTTAGAAACCGATATTCCGATATTATCGAAGGAAGATATTGATATTCCGATATTATCGGTTACTCGATATCGATATCAAAATATCGGATATCGGAGACCAAATATCGATATCCCATCCCTACTTTATAGTGGATTTTTGTGGTACTATTCTAATGGGGCTTGTCACAGAATAAATAAAGAATAGTAAAAAAAATATATATAAAATGATCAGTTTATATTTATCTTTAGCGCACTTGCTCATTACCAGTGGAGCATCATAAGCAGAGGGATGCGCTGGGATCTCAAAGAGCTCTGCTCAACCCCTCACAGGTGGAGGATAGAGTGGGCTCAGGGATCCTCAGGTCGATAGTGTAAATATTGTATATAAGAGTGTAAATGTGACAAGAGATTATTTTATTTATTTTTATTATTATTTTATTTATTTATTTATTCATTAACATAGTTTGATTATGTTCATTTTCTTTATCATTCTGTTTGTATATATTTAGAAAGAGATTTTATTTATTTTTATGTACTTTTTCTTTGTTTATATATGTATATTCTTATGTCATTTTATTGTAGTAAGAATGTGATATGTGATCAGTTATCATTATTACCTATTTCCCAACACTGTTGTGCCAGATTGTAATATCTATTAAAAAAGTCTTAAATTTCTCACCATAAAGTAAAGAAAATTTTTAGAAATACCACTTGGCTTTTGTATTGTTGAATTAACGATTCATTATGCACACATTATGCAATTAGGTTCTTTAATTAAAAAATAAAAGAATTTTTTTTTTTTAATGGTTTAATTCCAATATTTATTTGAGACTATATTTATTTACATTCCTCCAATTTCAATTAAAATTTCCATCTTATAATTCAATATTTATTAATAATGTAATGCATTTGTCAAATGAGGTCAAAATTTAACTAGCCTGAGTGGTACGCTTTATGGTCTATGCATAAAACATTTTGCAATAAGTGTTATTAAACCTGCATTATCATTAAACAATAGAGTTAATTTTGCTAAATGACTGTCATTATTAATTATATAATTTATAGTATACAATTAAACAGCGAAGTGCCGTAAGTGGCTCCACTTTCACAAATCAAATGCACAGATAGGATCAAATGTAATCCTAATTAAAGAGAATAATGTACATATTTGAATCAGAGTAGATATATTACTTAGATGATTAATCAAATACAAAATATGATGTGCCATTGATAACCACTTCATTTATAATGTTATATTTGGAGCTTTCGGTTCCAATTAACAGAATTATTTCAATTTCGGGTCAGATCAGTAAAATAAATTAATTAGTCGAATGTATTATTCCATAATGGTTTTATCTTGAAATGGAAACAAAAAAATTCAAATCACTCAAACCTGTATTCGTCAAACCTATAGACGTCACGCGTTTAACGTGTACGAGCGAACACTATGGAACTATTTTAAATCTTTTTTAATACGATTTATCAATAAAATATTATACACTTTATAATTTCACTTACCTATATATAAGCTGTGTTGCAAAAGAAAAATAAGAATTGTGAACGTGAAAAATTTATAATTCCCGTTTTTGGCGGAAAAACACGTCGTGAGGTCCCGAGAGTCCAAATAACCAAGTCTTGCAAAATATTCTTTGTGTGTATGTTTGTGCGGTCAGCTTATCTCAAAAACCAAAAGTCATACTCGTAAATTGAAATTACATATTTAAAGCGAGTATACCAAGAGTGAGAGAGCGACATTTTCGATAAAATCGATTTTTTCGATTTTCTAAAAAGCCGCTCTAACGATCTTGATTAAACTCCGTATGTCAATGGACAATTAAATCTGTCTTTAATATCAGCTAGACGCTATAATCATTGAAATATATATGAGGAGAACATGTCAGGATAACAGTCAGTGAAGAACACAAATAAGTAAAACCCTATTTATTTGTGCCAACATATCCGCCATAAATCCAAGCCTTCTTCAGGGCTGAGAACAAAAAACAAATAAATGGGTAACGACAAATAATTAAAAGAATATTAAACATAAATCTCTGGAAAGTAAAATTAACATTGATACTGTTTTAATAAATCAAGTATTTGTGAATATATAGACATTTTTTTTCTCCCATGGTTTATGTACTTTTATATTTTTTAAATAATTTTTCGTCACCGTTTTCAATGTTTCATTTAAATAATTTTAAATTTCTTATTTTTACCCTTCTAAGTTGCTTGTAATGCGATCTTGACCTTCCTTTCTTTTTAAGTCAGACTGGTAGCACGCGCCGCTGACTTCACATGGATCTCCGATCTCTTGCAAGCAAGTTAGAGTTTTCTGATTTATTCTCTTTTTTCTTATTTCGATTTTAATCCTTTCTACTTCTCTCTTCATTCCTTATTTTTCTTTACCTACGTTATTAGTTTTGTTCGCTACTTATTATTATATATTAATTATATTTTCTAATTACTTCTTTTGTCTTACTTAAATTTATATCATGTTTCTTTATGTAGTTAACTTTCATATTTCATTAGTTACATATACTTTCTTTCTCTTTGTCTTTCCATAACTTTAATTTTTAAATTATTATTATTAAATTAAAATATTCATATTTCTTTGTTCTTTTGCGTTATATAACTTTACATTTTTATTTCCTTAATTCTGATATTTTAGATATATATTTAGTTACTTATATATACGTATTATTTCGAACTTCTTTCATTATTTTATTTTTAATAATTTTCATTTTGTACTTAGTAGGTTTTCAGATTTATGTTATTAATTAATCATTCCTCTTACTTAATTTTAGCATTACTCTCCTCCTTCATCCTTATTCTTCTTATAACACTTAAACTATTAAATAATATTTAATATTTTTCTTTAAAGTAACTTAAATGATCTTTAATACAGACGGTCTTGTTTTCATTGAAACAGCCTGACAAGCCTTAAATAACGAATTTTTAAAATATCTTCCTCTAAATTACCTTCAATTATGTTTATTTGAAAAAAATAAAATTTCCCATTGTTAGCAATAGATAAATACTAAATATTAAAGAATCTTATGGGTATCTAAAGAAGAAAAATAGAAACATCCGATTCGATAATTAAACATATGACATTTTTTATAAGTAAGGAAAAACGTATACATACAAATTTTAAATAGATTTGATAATTAACTTAAAGAGATAAGAGGAAAATATTTTTTCCAGTTTGAAGAGACCTTTTCGGAATAGTTGTTCTATAAACTTATAACATACTGTTGGAAAGCCAGAAAACATAATAATTTACTTTCATAGTAAAATATTGTATTAAATATTAGTTAATTATATATTAATTATTACATATTATATAATGGCGATTGACGAAAAACGTATTAACAGAAGATTTGTCCAAACACGATTTTGACTGAGCGGGTTCATGCTCAGTTTTTCCGCTGAATCCGTAAATGTTGTCATGTCATAATTATTATTAAATGATTAATTTTGTTTATTTCACATAACCTAAAGTTAACCCTTTCAGTTGATAAGATGACTGATACTACAAAACTATTCTTAGCATTTTGAAAATTGATTTAATAACAATTTAGCCTTGATCAAGTGGTTTGGATTTTTATTTCTCTGTTACAATTTCGCATAACAAACATTTAAAAATTTCAGAACGAGAAATATTATTATTTCTGTTAAAATTGAAGTTAGTCAATCTAACAACTGGTCGACTCATTTGGAAAATTAGTAGGGGGAAATATTGTCACAGTGAATAAAAATTAAAAAATTATGTGTTTTGAAACGAACGAGGATTAATTTATAATCGGAGTGTTGTGGTAAGTGAAAGTTGTGTAATGCGCGCACTGTACCAGATTTTTTAAAATATCTCATAAGCTAAAATATGTGACAAATCCGGATGTGGCAGACAATTATTTATCTCTTTTACAATTATCTCTTTTACTGTAGCCGCTGTGGGTTTTTGGAGCCCTCCGGGTCCACCCAGCCTCACAAAATGTATACCCTTCAGTGGGTAAAAATCTGGCGGTTGAGCCTGATTTTGATGAAATCACCTCCTGGCACAACCGTTGGTCCAGTAATCGTACTTCCTTTCAAAGTACAGCACTCCTCACCCTTCTTGTCTTGTAGCGGTTCAGATTTGTATTTTTAAGCTGAAATATTAAGGAAATTATTGTTTGAACATAGTAATTTATTTATACTATATCATTTTCTGTTTCCTGTCAATTTTCATTATTTTTTACGTGGCCTGCTACCGATACGCAAGTTTTCAATAAAATATTTTTAAAATATCTAATTAGCTGAAATATTAGGTAAATTTTTACAAATAATAATTTATTTATATCATGTTACTTTCTATTTTCCAGTCACTCATAATGTTTTTTTTGTATCTATTTGAATAAATAAATAAAACATATTTAGATGAATCATGCTTGGTGCTGGTCAGACCTGAGAGCGGACCCGAATCTAACTGTGATTAGTAGTCGTGGCCTAATGGGGGCCCTTGCCATGTAGAATACAAACCATATACATGAATGGTTTTTTATATATTTATTTTTTTCTCTCTTAACTTTTAATGTAAATCGTACATATTTCACAATTTAAAAAAAATAATAATTTTTCAACCTTTATTAGTGTTATCAATACAATAAAATGCTAGTTTGCAAGGACAATTATTAGTTTCATTACAAACAAAAAATGTATTTATTCGCCGGACATATGGAGTTGAGCTTTGGGGCTCCACTAAACCTTCGAATTCCTTTCGTATTCAATCCTTACAATCCGAAATCCTTCGTAAAATCGTCAATGCTGCTTACTTTGTCACAAATAAAATCATACATAAAGACCTTAATGTTCCCTATGTAACCGATCTAGCCCGAACCAGATATCACTCCTTCCATTATAAACTCTCTAACCACTCAAACCTCCTAGTTTCTAATCTTTTCGATTTGGTTCGACTTCGAGGATTTGGGTATTGATGGCCATCAGTGGAAAGGGAATGTTGAGATTTCAGGCAATGAACCTCAATGAACCTCCTCAGTCAACCTGAATTGAACTTAAAGTAATACCAATAAGTTTAATTATCTTGTAACAACCTATGCTTCATACATAAAGATCTTAATGTTCCTTATATAACCGATCTAGCCCGAACCAGATATCATTCCTTCCATTATAAACTCTCTAACCACTCAAACCCCTTAGTTTTTAATCTTGCATCCTCTTCCATTCCTGACAATCTTCCGAGGCGCCTGAAAAGAAGATGGCCACGAGACCAGCTAATGTAAAATGTCATTAGAGTGC
>NW_027111097.1:8782-15738 GCF_000696795.3 Halyomorpha halys | reverse complement strand
TAGATTCTCCACATGTTTTTATCATGTTACTATGTCACCTACAGCAAATTTCCTTGTTGTATATATGTGTATACAGTTGTAAATATCAATAAATAAATTATTAAAAAAAAAAAAAAAGATAATTAACTATAAATATTATAATTGTTTATTACAGTGTGTTCTACATTAATGTGATACCACTAACTCAAGGTTTAAGACATGAATTAATTTATCCAACACTTTAGCATGCGTTCTAGAAGGTAGTCAGTATGATTTGTATTTTTTCCATCTATATTTAGTATTAATAATTATCCCTTATGTGTTTATTTGAGGTTGAAGAAACATGAATTTAAATTTTTTATATCTGATTGTTTTTTATGGCCCGATCCTTATATTTTTCTATAATAATCATATCTTTTAAATTTCGCTCAAGTTTTTCCCGCATGTTTGATTTTTTTGTTACAAATTTGAATTTATGTCCTGTTTGTCTAAAATGTGTGGTGAGTGTATTTTAGTCAGGTTTGTTCTATTTTTTTATAGTTGAGGTACAACTGTATTTGTACTCATATACTCTTCTCTCGAAATACTGTTCCGAAATTCTAAAATATCATTTGCTGCAGTTCTCTTCACAGGGAATCTCAAACACTACATTAGATTGTAGCTGTTTTGTTTTTTTCTTTAGTAGAGATGTAAAATTTGAATAAAGAGGAATTTGTTAATTGCTTTTGTTTTTTGTACAAAGTTTGTGATATCCTCTCTAAGAGCTCTAAAAGCAATTCTGTAAGATCTTTTGCTGTTGGTTTTTGGGATTTAGTTAGTATTTTTTTTAATATTATAGACATATCATAAAGAAGCATAATGGTACAAAAAAATGGACTCGTATTCCATTTTGACCATTTAATTATTTTAATTTAATTTTTAAAAAACCAAAATTAACAGACTTTGTTAGTTTTGTATATAACGAAAGTTATTTTTTTTAAATTATATCACGTTCTAGATATTTATGTGTACATACAATAATTCATCATACTGTAAATATGGGGGAGCAGAGATTGTAATGTGCCTCAAAAGCAATGTTGACTATTTTATATGCTGTATAACATTTTAAAATTTTGATTTTCCAAAACTTTAACAACTTTTTTCAACCTCCAAAGATAAAACATAACTAGCTCAGTTACAAAGATGTATCATTAACTTTAGAGAATGACATAGACATTGATTCCGTCAGGTGGCTTCATTCTCTCTCCAGTGCTAGAAGCTCCTGGGTTAAAAACCCGGTTAGAAATTTATCTTATTTTTTCCAGTTTCATCCAAGGAAACGACATCTTCCCTCAGGTTTAGATTTTGACTTGATATAAAATATTTCATAACAAATATGGCATACCAAAAAACGTAAAATATGATCACAATGAACGCCTACCATCTTTCCTCTTCCTCCTTCCTAAATAATTAGAGATACCCATTAGTAGGGAATTTGAAATTTGAGAACACGCTATAAAATGACAAAATTTTGTTAAAAAAATTTACTCGAAGACATAATAAAATTAATAAAATGCCGATATCTCTGGATTAATGACAAAGGGATTTTATAAATTTATTTATTTATTTATGTATTTGAACAGAAAAAATATTTTCAGTCGAACATCAACATTGGTATAAAAAAGTTTTTAGTATGGGAATAGTTTAGTCCAAAATAGTTGGAAAAATTAAAAATATCCCATATTTAAAATATACTTAAAATTTAATAATTGTTTATATCAATACATTTTATATTCAAAATATATAGATTTAAATGATTTTTGGATGACATTTATCATCTGAAAAATTATGAGAAAATATGTTCTAATATAATTAGGAAAAATAAAATATTTTAATGTAGTTGGGAAATTTAAGATTTTGGTTAAGACTGGTAAATCTTACAAATATAAACGGTAGTTTATAAATAGTTTATATACGTTTATATCGTATTTTTCCAGGATGTGAATCACTTAAAACTAGTTTGGTGGATTGTATAATATTTAAAAAAAAAATAAAAAAAAGGATTGATTATATATACAAAAGATATTAAAGAGCATATACTAGTACAGTTTAATCAAAATCACTAATCGATTTAGAGAAAATCGAAAACAAATGCGAATAATCGAATCAGTAATTGGATTATTACGGTCAGTTAATTTTGGGTATGTGCCTTAGAAGTAATTTCAGCTCCCTACGACTTTTTATTTTTGAGCTAGGCTGTTCACACACAGACCAAGAGACTTAGTTATTAGGAATTAACGGGTCTCAAAACGTGTATTTTTGCATAAACCTCCAAGTCGAAATTTTGCACTATCTTTGATTTTTTGTCAATTTTTTTTTCCTAGTCTAAATTAATTATTTCTATCATGTCTAATCATCACTAAAAACAAAAAATTTCATTGAAACAATATACACAATAACCAGTAAAACAATAATGACACAACAATTAGGAAAGAGATAAATTATGAGGGTGTTATTCTATGAGCGCTATTGGTTTTCTGGAATATACAAAAGATAGACTGACAAACTGTTTATTATTTCCCAGTCAAGACAAACATAGGACCAACACTATTTGTATTGAGCAATGACACTATGCTCGGGAGAGAGACTGTCTAAATAATGTTAATTAAGCAATATCTATTGCTTGTGTTTGCCTAGCCTTGCCTCGCCTGGTCTAGTCTTGCTCCGGGCGATAGGTAATTTGCTTTCCAGTCTGTTTCTCGACCGCCTCGCTTTTGCATTCACTCGCTACTAAAGTAGTTGTCCTCTCTTAGCTTTATAGTCCGCTTCTGTTCTAGCTAGCAATTATTAAAATGTAATATAATAGGTGAAGAGGTCAACAATTTTTAAATTTTCTGAATCAGTAAAAGTTAAATGAACAAATTAATAAACTAGTTAGAAAAATTTGAAATGGAAGAAATGAAACACAAATTAATAAAATTTTCAAATTTGAAGAGAAGGGGAGGGAAATAAAATTGACTTAGCTATGTGAGGGGACAAACAATGGCCTAGTTCTATAAGGTTATGCTGACAAGTCAATGTTCGATCGCCAGGACGTCTATCAGCCAGAGGACACAAACGGCTTTTCAAAGATGACGTTTCAAAGAGGACTCGCAAGTCAAATACTTGAGTGCATTCAATAATTCAATCTTGGGAGAAGAGGAGTTTCAATCGTGTTGTAATACACAAGGAATATATTTGGTGTGTTTTAGGTCTTTTACATACCAACATAATCTAATATGTACTTCTAATATACATGGTATAATACCTAATGTTTTATTATAATTATTAATTTCTGACATATACAGAAAATGACTTTAATATCCTTTACAATTCTTGAAATTCTGACTTATAATACATTTCCCACTCTGCCTAAATAGTTCCTTTAATTTACTCTGAAGAACAAATATTTTGGAGGAAAAACAAAATTGATTTCAACAATTTCTATAGTTGTTGCTAACGTTAGTTGGATCACAGCAATGTAATAGACAAATGGCATGACTATACAAACAATAAAATTACGAAACTTGGCCTAAATTAAAATGTACTATTGATCAAGACCCACAAAATATATATCTACAACGGTACCAACATCTAATGAGTAAAAATAACAAGTGAAATGTCTAATATAGGTTTATGCTAATACTTAAAATGATGAAAAAACATATAATACACAATGTGAGTGAATTCCTAAAGAAACTGATGTTTTATTAAACAAAAAATAAGAAGATATGGTTAAATTTCTCATCTCTTTAACTTAAAACTTTGAGCTTACATGTTTTAGTTTCTATCAATATCTTTGTAATTTTCCGAAACATTTCAAAATGAACAAGTCAGATATTAAATTTATTCTTCCTTAATAATTTTCTAGCATTTCTTTTTGTTTTGTTTTTTTGGCCACAAGAAAAAAATTGGCTAAAAGTCTATAGGGAACTACTTGGCAGATTTTTTTCAGAATTAAAATATACAACTTTTGTACAGAAAAATAAATAACCTCCTAGGTTACGTAAATTCTCTATCGATTCTAGTTACAACTTATGTATTCAATTTCACTAAAAACACCTTGAATGAACAAATATCGGTGTAAAATTTTAAATGGTCATTTTGTCTATAAAACAAATTATTTGATCGAGTATGGCACCCAGAACTACTTTACAAACTCCGTAAAGTCCTACCTCCTACATACTTTCTGATCATTCGTTCCTTTCTCATTGATAAATTATTCCAAGAAAACCACAATGGTTCCTATTCATCCCTCTATTCTCAGTCCGCTGGTGTTCCTCAAGGTAGTATCCTTGGTCCCATCCTCTACACCGTCTATACAGCTAACATTCCAACCAATCCTAACACTATCGATTTCGACTATTACAGCACTTACTAGTCAAACGGTCTAAACTCCCAACACATTAAAAAAGGCTGATCTACATGACTGAAATAAGGCCAATCTGGACATATGGAGTTGAGCTTTGGGGCTCCACTAAACCTTCGAATCCCTCTCGTATTCAATCCTTACAATCCAAAATTCTTCGTAAAATCCTCAATGCTCCTTACTTTGTCACAAATAAAATCATACATAAAGGCCTTAATGTTTTACATTTTACATTAGTCATTAGAGTGCTACCAATGGGTAGTTGCTCTACACGCCTGTAACACTCCATTTTAACTAATCCTTAATGTATTATGTAATATGCAGTTGTAAATTTCAATAAAGATATTAAAAAAAAAAAAGAAGCTAAAAACATTTTATTCTGTCAATATTCCTGTATTATAAAAATGGGGATAAGTCTTCGACCATACTGTTTCCTGATCAATGATCCAGAGATAGGAAATAAATGCATTATTTATTATTTATGCTGTCGAAATAAATTGGGTTATTGCAAACAAAAGTGTTCTTATCCTACTATCGCACAAATAATAAAGCTACGTTTTTTAAAAATTTGATCAATATTAATGGGATCATATTCATAATGTTTTATATAAATACATTTTTGTAGCGTAAAAACTTGTCGACATAAGTCGAAATATTACACAACGAAATGAAATAGCAAAATATAAAAGTAGAAAGCAAAATCAAAATGTTCGTTTATCAACCTCAAAATGACTAGTGTACCAAGCTTCCATGATTTAAGTAAGATAAAAAAATATAAGAACAATCAGAAAATGTTCAAATAAGTGAATCATTTTTCTCCTAGTTTACTAAAAAACTTTTCTATTTTCCGCTCCAGACCGTACCATAAATGTTTGCCTGCATGTCGCAAACAACTGCATTCAAAAACAACCTAGCAATCATTTCTATAAACTGGTCTTAGTTGGTTTGTGATTCATGAATGTTTGCTCCAGATTTTACGAACAATAGCATGACACATTTTTTACTTGAAAAACATTTCACATCTGAAAACCGAAATGACGAATCGACATTTTCTTTTTTTTTCACCTTAACAACAAAGTTTGTCTAACTTTGATTTTAAAATATTTTTTAAAACACCTTTTAATAATGATAATCCGTTGCAGTGAGTGATACAACGTAAATCCGAAAAAAAGGAAAAACTTATAAATTGACGATTCATTCTCGACTCATGCGAAAAAGTTCTCAAAAAAGTAAGAAAAAAATGTGTATATGTTCCACATAACGATGATCCAGACAAAATGTTTGTAAAATATTGTTTTGATATTTAATATTTAATTTGAAGTTTATAAAAATTGTATTGTTTATTTAATTAGAGTTTTGAGGTATTACAGCTCAAGTGGGCTCCTCTGTTTCACTATTTATTGAATTTTCTAAATTTTATAATCCCCTTTTTGTATTAATTAAAACTGAGATTATTAACACAAATTCATCTGTAATTTCAGTGACTCGTTCATTTATTTTTTTTTTTCTTATTGAGAGAAAAATATTTATAAGAATTGTTGGTCCCATGAAGAATGGTGACCAGTTTAGATTGAGGTACTATGCAGAGTTGTTGAACCACCCCAAGTCGTCCCTTTAGATACTTAAAATTAATAAAAAGCATTGGTACATTAGATAATTTATACAGACATACAACTGTTACGGAACAACTAAACATTTTAACATCAAAAGAGACCCCACAGAAGAAGATGGATTGAGCAATTGAGATGGATCGAAGGTGTGTCTTTGAGTCCTGATCAAGACCCTAGAAAATTTTTGCAGATTTTATCAACAGGTGGCAGACCAAGAGCAAGCAAGCAAGGACACTGCAGGGGAATGAACTTGCAAAAGATGACTACCCTTGCGAAAAATAGAAGGGGATAAAGATACGGATCTGGAACACGATGCTCAAAGGCACAGAAAGAAAGTTAAAGGAGACAATTTGAAACTAATTTGAAATTGAATTATCAATAAGACGATACATTGATCGGATACTTGTTTTTTAGCTGTATCCTGACATGTTGAAATGATATTTGTAGACTTGGTAAGACAGCATTCTTCGAAACATTTTAAGGATATATATCAAAAATTTTCACACCATACTCTTGATATGATAGTACTCATGAAGAAGTATGATTAGAACTCATTAGTAAAACCGGATCTGACCTTACTCGATTCCTGCAACGTAACAATGCATCTCTCATCCATTTCTGTTCAAGATATTTATCTAAATACTAATTAGAGGAAAACTGGAATAATAAAAATAAAATAAAATTGAATAGATCGAGATAAATGTTTAAAATTTTGTGGGCATGTAGAAATAAATCTAGAACTATGTAAAAAAACAAAAAGATGTTCGGGTAAAAAAATAATGGAAAATAAATACAGGATATAAAGAAATTGGAATAAAGGAATGAAGGAACATATGAAGAGTTTCCAGAATCCAGATGGTCCAATTAAACAGTTGAGCGTCATTTGTTCCAAACTCAAAAACAAAATTACCTGGTTGACACAATTTTGTTGTATTTTAGACTTGGGCACTTAATAATATTTATAATATATTAATATTGAT